>NW_026115085.1:2825547-3043777 GCF_025201925.1 Gopherus flavomarginatus
CCCCACCTTACAGCATAGTGATAACCACACTGCCACAATTCTCATAACTTCATATGCATGAATGGTAAACATCTATGGGTAGAGAAATGACTTTCAGCAGATCATATCCTTTCCCCTGATACCTTACAAGGCATGCTCTGTATATAAGATCACGATTATATGAAAATGAGGAATATGGGGGTTACAGCACACTCCCCCAAAGGTACAGAATGTCACACTGAGATTCTATTTTCATTTGTTATGTAACAGCATTAAAGAGATCCAGTGACTGACCAATGGCATTTTCAAGTGCTAAAATGGCAAGCGCTGTTGGTCTCTCATTGGCCATCAGCGACTGAAGATACGGTTTAATGAGCCAGAGCTTCAAGGCGAGGGTGGCTCTGTCCACTGCCTTCCGTTGCGCTGCTGGGCACCAAGTCCCTGGCGGTCAATATGTGAAGCTGGGAGAAGAGAGTGGGGTGGCAAGCGGTGGCAGAACTTTTGCCACCAGGGTCTAGCTGTCTAACTTCCTCTTCGTACTGCTGGGCCCCCGTTGCCTTCAGGTAACACAGGAACTAAGGCAGGAATAGGGTGAGGAAGCAAGTAAAGCCGAGCAAGGAAGGCAAAAAGTTAATCTTATCTTCATGGGCAGCTCGCAATGACGTCCTTTTTCTGTGCCACAGCTGACAACAACATCCCAGACAGAAAAGTAACAGGCCAAAAAGAAACCTAGCAGATGCTGAAACAGTTCAGTTGGGAGCGTGCTAGACTAACAGGCTCTTCTATCCTCCTTTATGCACGGGCGGGATGTTTTCTGAGAGTGCAGCAGTTCCTTTAACTGCCACGAGTCCCTCATTTCAGGCTATGCAGCAGGAAAAGACAGCATGGGCTTCTGCACCGAGTTGGCCCACCTGACCTTTCATTCTTCTCTTGCTCTTTGTCAGCAAGGAGAAGAAAAAGAAGCTCTCCCTCAAGCTGGAGTCACACGGGCGAGGTAAGGACGACTTCCTGAGTGCTGGCTCCAGTCCTCTGCCCTGCCAGCTGACCTATCGAGGGGCTACCACCACATTCTCTAGATTTGTCCATCGGTCTGTGCCAGAGTGAGCAACAACCCAGTAGGTGGAGTTTCTGTAGTGTAGTGGTTATCACATTTGCCTAACACGCAAAAGGTCCCTGGTTCAAAACCAGGCAGAAACATGCTGGCTTTCTTTTCCCAGATCCCCTTGTTATTCAGAAAGGGCACTCCTCCTATTGGCCTGTCCCTGGGATAACTCCAACCCCTGCATGACAGAGGATGCTGACAGCAGTGGAGAAAGCACCTTGGTGTCAGGCTGGAGAACCTAGAGTAGTTAGGCCAGTCACCATTTGGAGGCTTGTGGCTTGGCCACCTCTGCTGTTGGAGGTTGGCCTATAGAGGCTCTCACTTCCTGCTGGGCTCCTTTGCGTGACTGGCCAAAGGAGGAAGTGAGGCAGGAATGGGGGCAATAGAGGAAAGTTGAGCTGAGGAAGGCAGGGAAGAAGCTGTGCGGTTAAGTGGGGTTAGTAGAGCACCACCCTTCATTCTGCAAAGCCTGGGGAGGTGTGGTTGGCTGCTGGGAGGTAGAATCCTGTGCCTGCCTCTTGGCTTCCCAGGAGTGGCTACTTGCAGCCCAGGAGAAGAAGGGAGGTTCTGGGTGAAAGGAAAACAAGCAAAGCTGAGTCCAAGTGGAGAATGGCGGCTCCTTTATGGCCAACCTGGGGGCATGACTGATGGTTTTAGAGGTGGAGGCTGGGCTGGCTGTGAGCAACTGGGATCCAGGAAACCCCCACCTGCCCTTCTGAGGGCTGAACCCATGGAGGTGCGGTTGGCTGCTGAGAGACAGACCCCTGTGGCTGCCTGTTGGCATCCCAGGGATGGCTACTTGCAGCCCAGGAGAAGCGGGGTTCTGGGGGGAAGGAAAAGCAGCAATGGTGAGGCTGAGTGGGCTCCTTTCTGGCCGAGATGGTGGACTGTGGTGAGTCTGGGAGTTGCCTGTAAGCCATAAGTGGACGTAGTGCAGTGAAAACTGCTGCTCCATTCTGGCCGACCTGGGGGCGCCATGGATGACTTGGGAATGGGGGCAGGGCGCTGGCTGTGAGCAAATGGGATCCAGGAAGCCCCAGCCTGCCCCTCCAGGGGCCGAGTCTTCTTCTCTCCTGCCATGGGGAGCCCGACCTTAAGCCTGCCCAGCATGTGCAGCAGCTCGAGCATTAAGCCTTCCTGTGTGCATAACTGAACTACGCCCTAGTGTAATAAGGTGTAAAGTTTAGATTGTGAATTTATCTTTAATTTCCATGGTAATTTACTTTGATCTTTTATTCCTACCACTTATAATCCTTAAAACTCCATCTTTCTGTAGTTAATAAATCTGTTTTATGCTCTACTTAAACTGGTGTATTTTGCTTGAAGTTCTTGGGAAATCTCAGCTCCATTACAAGGCTGGTTCATGTACTATTCACAGTGAGGGAGGGGTGGACCCTGTGTAATAAACTCACACTGATCAGGCTTCTGATTAAGGCAAGATGGTATGATCCAGGGGTGCAAGGCTGCAGAGCTGTAGGGGGGGCGACTTTCTATCATTAGTGTTATGAGTGGCTGCAGAAGCATTCATGTAATTCAGTTGGCTGTGTCCCTACCTACGGATGTCTGTGTAAGTGCAATATCTGCCAGAGATTCACAGCTTGTCTCAGCATCACATGTGTGAGAGGGAGCCCAGGTGGTGGGACAAAGGGCTCAGGGGTGCCACTGTTCAGTTGCATCCCATAGATCCCATCACAGACTTTCAACAACCACAGCGGGTGCTCACTGAGACAGAGAGAGAGATGCCACAATAGTGATATCCAGTGCCAGCAGACATCAAACTATCAGAAATTCTGTGAACAGAGAAGACCCTGCTAGTGGAAAATGGCTTGTGAGGTATCATTAGAAAATGCATAACCTACTGAATATTATCCTCCTGTTAAAATGTGTAGTAACACTGTATGGAAAATTGTGAGATTTTACAGTATGATATTACTGAAAAAGTTACAGTTCTGGGGAACACCCACAGACCAGTTCCTCAGAGACAGCAAGGCAAACAGCTGGTCAAACAGCCCTTCTCCTGCAGGGGGAAGGTGTGAAGACATTAAGGGCTGGTCTACACTACGGGGGGAAATCGATCTTAGATACGCAAATTCAGCTACGTGAATAACGTAACTGAAGTCGAATATCTAAGATCGGATTACTCACCCATCCTCACCGCGCGGGATCGATGTCCGCGGCTCCCCCTGTCAAATCAGCAACTCCGTTGGGGTTGGTGTTGTTCCGGAATCGATATAAGCGCGCTCGGGGATCGATATATGGCGTCTAGATGAGACGCCATATATCGATCCCCGAGCAATCGATTTTAACCCGCCGATACGGTGGGTAGTCTAGATGTAGCCTTACATTCCATCACAGGGACCTATTGAGGCTGTTGTGGAAAACGACCACAGGATTAATATTTGAATCAGCTCAGCCTGAGGCTCTTTTCTTGGTTACAAGCACGCAGGGGGCGACAGCTATTGGAATACTGTTCCTGAGCTAAAAATCACACAAGCCTTTTACAGCTTAAAACCACAAACAATGACACATACGTTGCACGTTAATTTCCTTATTTGGAATATACTGCAAAATATGATGCAGGTCAAAAGCAAGCTGAACAATCAGTTTTCCATATTTGGCCTTTCCTGTTATTTTTATTACACCTGGTGATATGGGAGCAAGACTCTCCATGTCTCAAGAAATGTCACTACCAACCTAGGCCATTTTCACATGCTGGGGTGCAATCCAGATCGGCGAGGAGTTGTGTCATCTGTAATCCTGGGTGAGATTCAGTGTTCTGCTGCTGGAGCTCCCCTGTCTGGATACTCCCAGCCAGCGTTCAAGGACGCACTGAGTGTCTGTATGATAAGTAACCCTGGACTGGCAGCTCTGACTCCAGCCGCCTGCTTGTTACACCCCAAGCACATTCTGGTTTGGGTAGAGAAGGCTCAGGGTTTGAGAGAAGGCTGGGGGTAGGAAGCTTCTGTTCATTATGCTGGACCTAACCCCAGTTTTACTAGAGTAAAGAGGAGATATTTGACATTGTGTGATGCTGCTCCTGTGCTCTGTTCCCAAAGTGTTCTGCAGCAGAGGAGGGTCTCTGGTAGTATGTATATTACTGGCCTATTGGGGTGATGCTGAAACAGGACAGGGTACAGATGGCATTGTGGGGGTGGCATGAACCTTCACTCTTCATTTCCCCTTCCAAGAACAGAAGGGACAGGAATCCTTACCCAGCAAGACCATCGTCTCATAGTTCCCCTGCATGACATCTCTGTAGAGGGCTCTCTGAGTGGGGTCCAGCAGAGTCCCCTCTTCCCTGGAGAAATACACAGCCACCTCCTCGAAGGTCACCGGCCCCTGAAAGAGCAGGAGTCCAATACTCAGTACCTGCTGACCCACTCACAACCCCACTATTCACGGAACAGCAGCACCAGGGAAATGGAAGCTCCGGGAGGCACATGTTAACAGAGTCCCAACCCACCTTGCTTACAGCAGCCAGGAGGCATCAGAGGGTAGAAAGAGAGAACCTTTGTGTCTCCCATCTGACAGACAGAAGCAGGGTCTTCACATTTATCACATAGCTACTAGCCAGAGCTTAATATAGGAGATGGGGCTGTCTCTGGACCCTGATAGTGGCTCCCTGGTAGGAATCCAAGCACTCTCCAAATAAAATATATGGAAGAAAGGGGAAGTCAATCATAAAGAATAGAAGTTAGAAGGTCAGAATTGTAGTGCCCATTAACAAAGGCTTAGAGAAAATAGAGCCTATCAAACTAACGGGATATCCTTATTGGATGAGATCAAAAGTTTGGTTGCAGCTAATAGTATTGATGTAATATACCTAAACTTCCGTAAGGGACATGACTTGATTAGCACAATATTTTTACTAAAAAAAACTAGAATGATACAAAATAAACACGGCATACATTAAATAGATTAAAAACTCTGATAGTAAATGGGGAACCATGATCGAGTGGATTTCTTTCTAGCAGGTTCCTGCAGAGATTGGTTCTTGGCCCTGTGCTATTTAACATTCTTATCCATGACTTAGAAGAGAGTACAAAATCATCACTGATAAAGTTTACAGTTGCCACAAAGATTGGGGTTGGTGGTAATTAATGAAATGTCAGTAGATTCAGGCTCCATCGCTGAGAGTCTGGGAAGTTGTCCCAGCCCTGGCTGGAGGGTTATTTCCTGTTCCACAAAGAGGGGAAGTTCCATTCCCAACTCCTGTGCCTTGAAATTAGGACCTATCTGACACTACACCCCCATATTCATCATAGTGGTATGATTATAATATGATTAGGACATAATTATGATCTATTTTGTAGAAGATGCATCATGTGTGGTGTCACTGGAAAAGTTCTGATTTGCTGAATATGATTATCCTATTTGTGTGCACATATCATGTTCGTATCTGAAGTTATGGATATTGACTCTGTATCTGTATTTCAAATGTGCTTACTCTGGGTAACACCCACAATGAGCCTTTCAGGTACAACAGTGAAGAAGCCAGACAGTGCTGATGGCTCAACAAAGACAATGGACTGTGGAAGAGCTTAGCCTTCCTGTGAATGTTTCAGCCAGCCTATGAGTCATGGCTACTATGACTCAGCAGGGCCTGTGACCAGACCACATGACACTAAACTCCATTTTAGTACCTGTATTTTTCCACAAACTGGACTAGGAACTGAGTTTGGAACAAAAGGTTCCCACCATATGGAAAAGCTACATAAGGTGGGGTGTGACATCATCTCTTGGCCTCATTCTCCACACAAGAGAACTTCTGGAAACACCTGAGAAACAAAAACGGATGTGGGGGAAGTGCTGCTCCCAGGATCAAGAGATTTCTAGCTTGTGTATGGAAACTTGGGGGACTGCTTGTACCATCAGTCAGGGTGAGAAATTGCTAATTCAAATTCTATCCATCTAGTATGTTAGGCTTAGTCTGAGTTTTGGTTATTTGCTAAATAATCTGCTTTGATCTGTTTGTTATCACTTATAATCACTTAATCTATCTTTCTGCAGTTAATAAACTTGTTTGATGCTTTATCTTAACCAGCGTATTTTGAGTGAAGTGTCTGGGGAAAATCTCAGCTTGTTGTGCACATCTGTCCCATATCGAGGGGAAGGGGAACTACATTAATGAGCTTGTATTATAGAGATCTCTGTGCACTATAAGATGGTATCATTCTGGATTTATACTACAGCAAGTGTGCAAGGTTGGGGAGTGGGAAATTGGCTCTTGTCTTCTATCTGTCCTTGAGTGGCTTAGGTAACACACTCAGGTAGCTTAGTTGGCTGCATGGCGCCACCTGCTGTTGTGTTGGGTGATAACAGGGCCTGGAGAGGCTGGCGAAATCTCCAGCAAAGCAGTGTGAGAAGGGCCAGCCCAGCGTGAGGGTTAGAGGACACAGCAGTTCCCAGAAGCTCCACAAACTGCCTCCTGGGGGTGACAACCCATCACGCCCTACACTACACAAGTCTCAGCAGGTTTGTCACATGCTGTCCCCTCCCTTTCTCCACCCGAGATATTTCCTGCTTCCCACCACCTCTAGCAATTCCCACCCTCTTATGCATTTACTGCTCCTCAACCTCCAAGCAGAGCCCGCCACCCTGATAATCTCTTACCTGAGCCAGCTCCATTGCAGCCATTTCCTTGCCCCTGGGAGGACGAGATGATCTGCAGCGAAACATGGATGTTATTCTCTGGCCTGCCGGGGTGAAAAGGGCAAGGTGTGAGAATTCAGACTAGGCTTTTGTCCATTCCACAAGCCGATTCCCCCCAGCTTTTCCCCTGCTAATGCACATTCTAGGTTCTAGCACACTGTGAAGCACAGAGTGACCTTATTCCAGTACAGGCCTAGCCCCCTCCCACCAGGGTGTAACCCTCTGACACATGGGGAAACCCTCCCAGTAACAGTCTCTCTCTTACACGTATCAAGTTTGCGGACAACACCAAGCTGGGAGGGGTTGTAAGTGCTTTGGAGGATTGGATTAAAATTCAAAATGATCTGGACAAACGGGAGAAATGATCTGAAGTAAATAGGATCAAATTCAGTAGAGACAAGTGCAAAGTACTCCACGTTGGAAGGAACAATCGGAGGCCAGAGAAGAGCAGAAACAAAGGAGTCACTTTGGGGGATTCTCCCTGTCATTGTCCCCAAGGCAGCTGTCTCAGGTTTACAAAGGTGTTTCATGTTCCAGCTTTGTACAGTCTCTCCTGGGAGTGCCCCTTTCATGGACTGGGCCTAGTTTTAGTTTTTGGTAGTTAACAAGCTTGGTTTATTGTTCATCTAACCAGTATGTGTGGATTGAAGTGTGTTGGAAACTCTGTTTGGGATAACAAGCTGGTGCATGTCATTTTCCGCTGATGAAATGACAGACTTCATATGAGCTTGGGTCGTTCAGTAGCGTGCTGGACAGTGCAAGATGCACATTTCTGGGGGAAAGTTGGGCACTTGAGAATTTGCTGGTTTTCTCCTGAGGTGTAATTCATGAGTGGCTGTCTAGCAGCACTCAATACTGTGTAGCTGGGAGTGAGTTACATGCTGGAGACTGTGTGTTAATTGGCCAAGAGGGGCTGTTCTCGCAGGAAAACAGTGGAAAAGGCACCCCATGCTGGAGGACTGAGGTACAGCTATTTAACAGTCCAGATTGTACTCTGGGTAACATCACAGACACTCATTATGACAGAGCCTCTTACAACACAGAGAAAGTAAATCCATGTCCCAGAAATCGAAGACTCCAGACAGAGGGCAAGTGTCCCTGGCACTGCTTCTTGCTGACAGAGAGGTTCAGAGACAGTGCGAGAATCCTGGGGAAGCTGGGAACAGGAAGCATGGGCTGGCGGGGTTCGGTGGAGAAAGGGAACAGGAAGGGCAGGGATATTACTGAATCCAGGATCTTAGCAGTACTAGATGACAGGATAGCACATAGTGCAGCCCATTGGAAAACACAATCCCAACTATACATACAAAATGATGGGGTCTAAATTAGTTGTTTCCACTCAAGAGAGTGATCTTGGAGTCACTGTGGATAGTTCTCTGAAAACATCCACTCAATGTGCAGCAGCAGTGAAAAAAAGTGAACAATGTAGGAAATAATTAAGAAAGTGATAGATATGACAGAATATCTCATAGATCATATTTGTAAAAACAGCAAATAAATCCATGATACACCCACATCTTGAATACTGCATGCACATGTCACCCCATCTCAAAAATAGAAATATTGGAATTGGAAAAGGTTCAGAAAAGGGCAAGAAAAATGATTAGGGGTATGGGACAGTTATGCCAGACCTAACCCCCAGTTTCACTTGAGCAAACAGGAGATATTTGACACTGTGCAATACGGCTCCTGTGCTCTGTTCCCAAAGTGTTCTGCAGCAGAGGAGGGTCTCTGGTATTATGTGTGTCACTGGCCTATTGGGGTGATGCTGAAACAGGACAGGGTACAGATGGCATTGTGGGGGTGGCGTGAACCTTCACTCTTCATTTCCCCTTCCAAGAACAGAAGGGACAGGAACCCTTACCCAGCGAGGTCACAGTCTCATAGTTCTCCTGCATGACATCCCAGTAGAGGGGATGGGGTGAGTGGGGTCCAGCAGAGCCCACTCTTCCCTGGTGAAATACATAGCCATCTCCTTGAAGGTCACCAGCCCCTGAAAGAGTAAGAGTCCAACACTAAGGACTTGCTGCCCCACTATTTGTGGCAGAGAAGAGTGAATCAAATGGAAGCTCTGGGTGGATCATAGTCAGGAGAGTCCCACCTCAACCTGGCTCAGAGTATCCAGCAAATGCCAGGGTGAGGGGATGAAGAGAGAGCCCCTTATCTCTCCCAGCATATCCATCACCCCCCTACTAGCCACTGACTGATACAGGAGATGGAGCCCCTAGCAGGGTCCAGGGAGAGCTCGCTGGTAGGATGCCCAACACCCTCCTCATTGTGAGGAGCGGGATATGAAGGGAGAGGCAGCTCCAATAAGCCTGACTCATGGGTGTCCCCTTTATATCTCACAGCAGCTGATGGTTAATGAGGTCAGGCTCCAGCACTAGGAGTCTGGTCAGTTTGACTAGCTCCATGTAGGTGGGTTATTTTCTCTCTTCACAAATTAGGGCATTTCCACCTCCAAACCTCCTGGGTCTGTTCCTAGAATCTAGGCCACTTAGTAAATAACTCCCAGCAGGTCTGCCACACCCTGGCCTCCTCCTTTCCCCACGCTGTGAATTTCCTGCCCCGCTCCAACCTCCAAACCAGACTCTGCAAACCTTCCCACCTCTGGTGTATTTGCTCTCCCTTTCCTCCAGCAGGAACCCACCAGCAACCCCCCGATAATCTCTACCTGGACTGACTCCACTGCAGCCATTTCTCTTCCCTGTCCCACGCCAGGCTGGGATGAGCTGGAGCAAAACATTCTGCAGCCTGTCTGGGGGAGAAGGGCAGTTGTGGGCGTTTCAGAACCGGTTTTAGTTAATTTCACATCACAATTCCCCCAGGCCCTTTCCCTGCAGACAGACACCCTAGATTCTGTCATGCTGGGAAATGCTCAATCTGTTTATTACAATTTAGACCTGGCCCCTCCTGCCAGGCTAAGTCCACAGACACATTTTTAACCTCCCTTCTCTCTCCCCTCACCCCTTCTCTGAACACAAGGCTAGATAAGAGCAGAACCAAAGGAGTCACTGTGGGGGATTCCCTCAGACACTGACCCCACGGCAGCCACACCCCAGCAGGGGGAATATGGAGTCAGGAACTGGCTTTTGCTCTGTCTGATCCTTGTTTTGTTCACTGGAAAGTGGTTCTGCCCCAGGATGCAGCAATACATGTGTCTGGGTGGACTAGAGAGCTGGAAATCTCTCCCCCACATTCATTTCTCCCACTGCCCCTTTCAGTCTCTCCTTCCCCTGTCCTCTCTCCCTGCCCCTCTGGCTGGGACAGTCCCATTCCTGGGGGCTTTGCTCTCCCATGGCTGGATTTCCTCCTGGCAACCGCTAATGGGAGGAGAAATGAGGTGGTATTGTTTGTGCAGAGTCACTTTCTTGCCAGACCCTAGGACATTCCCTGAGGTCTTTCAGTTACCTGGAGACTCTGGCTCAGAATTTAGTAGTAACAGGGCCCAGGACTGCCCTAGGGGGCTAGGACCAGCTGCAGAAAGTCATCCCCTGGGCCGGGCAGAGAAGAAGCTTTAATTAAGGTCACTTCCCAGCACAGAGCCCCACTGGGGGAGCAGCAGCTGCCAAGCCTGGTCTCCCAGATCACAATGGAGGCTGCAGCATCTGACCCAGGAAGCTGAACCCCAATATCCTGAGCAGAGAGGGACGGAGTGTATGAGCAGCTTCCCTCCTTTAGCTCTCTGGGGAGAGCAGCTAATGGGAGCCCCTCCTCACAGGGAGAATGGCTGATCTCATTTGACCCACTGTCCATCTGGAATCACTCCTTGTCTTTCCATACAGTGATTCTGGATTAACAACGGTCTCAATGACACCGGATTTCAGAAAGAATGAGTTCAGAACGCTGTGGAAAAGACCATCGTGTGGCAGTGCTGACTCCCTTCCCACCTCCCTCACCCCCGCAGATCTAGGACAAGGACTGGGGGCAAAAATTTTCCAAACGGAACCGAAAGTTCCTGCAGTTTTCAAAAGAGGAGAAAAGTAAATTCTGTGAATTCACACTAACAGTGTTTGCTAAGTGGACAGAAAGTTATCACAGTGACAGGGCACGTGACTGGGGAATGGACTTGGTGACCTGGTGACTAGGAGCCAGGACTCTGGTACAAGTTGACCAGAGAGAAGGATCATGGTTAGCAGCAGCCCCCAGACACCCCCTAGTACCCAGAGCCCAGACCCCCCAGCCAGGGGCCCCAGACACCCCCCAGCCAGGATCCCATCAGATATTCCCTGGGACGCAGCCCCCAGAGTCCCTGGCCAGGGACCCCAGATACCCCTCAAAGCCCCACCGGCCAGAGAACCCCCACCACACCATGATTGCCAGGTTGGGAATCCCAAAGGGTTCCCCCCACCAAGAGCCCCCAGCAGCCAGGGACCCCCTCAAGGGACCCCCTACCCACTGGGAACTCAGTCCCTCACTGCCTGCCTAGGAACTTCCCCACTCTCCAGAACGATCTACCCTGACATTTGCCTGGGACCCTCTCCTCTGCCCAGTGTGACCCCCTGATGCTTTACAGTGCGACCCATCACTCTGCTTCCCTGGCATGCCCTCACCTAGTGCCAGGGATCCCCTCCCCCAGCTCTGTGCACTGGGCATGGCAACAAAACCAGGAACCAGCGGGGGAAGCACAGACAGAGCCCCTGGCACAGAACCAGGCTCCCTCTAACCCTCTGTCCCGCCTCCCCAAGAGACACCCACCCCCACTGTTCTGCAGCCACCAGGCCCCCAGCGATACCCACCTCCAGGACCCATAGCCTCAGGGATGGGCACATCAGAACCACCACCCCCGAAAACCCCAAACCTCCACAACCCACCAACCTGACTAGGGTACCCCCTGCCCAGCCACCCAGAGGCCTCCCCCTACCACAATGCCCCTTCAGCTGCAATCTCCCCACACAGACACCTTCCCTGCCCCTGCAAGTGTTACCTCACAGAGTGTGAGAAGTGGCTAGAAAGTTAACACCACCTCCTGCTGGCCAGTCACACAGGCAGAGGGAGCCTGGGGAGTGCTTCTTTAACAGGAGAATGGAAGGCCTGGAGGGCAAGAAAGATCCACGGGCTGTCACTAGCAAATAATGGCCACCATGGATCCACCCCAGAGGCGGCTGCATCTTAGCACATTGGGAAACAACCCATCATATTCAATTAGAAATAAAACAACTAGAGAGAAGTGGGGCAAATGTTTGGGGTATTTTATATCAATCTTTGAGACACGCAGAGAGAACCCTGTCACAAACGACATTTGATAACATGAGAGAAAACCACCAAGATCGGAGGGGATTTGATGTTGCTATTAAATAACTAGTGGAAAAGGGGGACTGTTGGACTGGATTTTATATGACTGTCCAATACATAAACAGAATGTGATGGTCCCCCCCGGCCACGGGGCAACCATTCACGTGAGCAGCTCAGAGCCCTTTGAGGAGCTGATTTAAGGGCAGGGGGGGAGCTGGAAGGCTCCCTGGACAATGGAAGGGGGCCGCAGGGGAATTGGGAAATGGGGTCTGGGCAGTCTCCATGGGGGATGTGCTCCTCCCTTCCCTTCCCTGCCCTGGCAGAGAACGGGAACCTCATCCCATCCCACTCCAGTGGGAGCCATGTTCTGGGGAATGACCCAGGGCAACAATTTCCCACCCAAACAAGGACAAATCGCTGCAGATGAAATGGGTGGGAAAATCCACCCCCCATCGGAGAGATTTTAAATTGACATTTGAGAAGTATGGAGAGAAAAGGGAAAATCAGAGGCAATTAGAGAGCTGATCATTGGCGGAGGGGAGAGGAGAATCTCCCTGGATTTTATAGCCACGTGTGATAATGAGAGAGAAAAGGGGAAAGCTTGAGAGAATGTGTGTGTGGGAGGAAGTGGCAAAAACAGGGACAGGATCCAGTTAACTCACCTCCCTCCCACCCCGGGAATGTCCTGGCTGCACAGAGACAGATCTACACCCCCACCCCAGTGACCTCCCCCCCCTGCAACTCCGGCTTCTCCTCCCCCCTCGACACCTCCGCCCTCACACCAAAGGGGGGGGCTCTGCCAGCGCCTCCCCCTGAGCTCAACTCCTGCTCCTCCCCCCAGCCCGGATTGTGCCCTTTAGCCCCCCACGAACCCTGCCTCCAGCTACCTGACCCCCCCTGCCCATCAATTTCCTGCTCTGCGCCCGCCCCTCCCACGCTCCCTGTCACTTCCCCGCCCCGCTCCAGCCCCGCCCCCAGCGCCCGGCGGAACGTTACCGCTGGTCCGGGCAGGGGGAAGGGCAGCGGCTTCAGCGGCTGTTACTGGGTATGCGCAGTGCCCGGGAGTAGCACATTGCTATGGGGAGGGATTTAATACACCGCCCCCCCCCGCCTGTCCCGGGGTTCGCCCCTCCCCCCCACACGACGGCCGGGCCCCGGCCCCCGCATCCCAGCAGGGCGGGCGGGCGGATCCTCCTGCAGCTCCACTGGGGCTGAGACGCCTTCAAGGCTTCTCCCAGGCTCCCTGGGGCAGAGTCACTTTCCTGCCCCCCAGCGCCTCTCATTCCCCGGGGGCTCCGGGTCACAATGTCCCACCGCCCTTCCCCCGCCTGCAGCTCCGGCTTCTCCCCTCCCGCCCCCGCCAGCCACACCAAGGGGAACCCCCGGGCCCCAGTCTCTGTCCCCACCTGGATCCCAGCGGGGCCGGGGGCAGATCCTGGCTGCAGCTGAGAACAGCGGCTCTGCTCAGGCTCGGGCAGCTCCAGCGCTGCTGGCAGCACGTGGAGAACCAGAAAGCAGCTGTTCACCCCGGGCTCGGGCTCGGTGTCACAATGTGCCAGAGCCCCGCCCCCAGGAGCTGCCCTGCCCATGGGCTGTGCCAGAGCCCCGCCCCCAGGAGCTGCCCCGCCCCCAGGCTGTGCCAGAGCCCCACCCCCAGGAGCTGCCCTGCCCATGGGCTGTGCCAGAGCCCCGCCCCCAGGAGCTGCTCCGCCCCCGCTCTGAGCTGGAGCCCCGCCCCCAGGAGCTGCCCCGCCCCCAGGAGCTGCCCTGCCCATGGGCTGTGCCAGAGCCCCACCCCAGGAGCTGCCCCGCCCCCGGGCTGTGCCAGAGCCCCGCCCCCAGGAGCTGCTCCGCCCCTGCTCTGTGCTGGAGCCCCACCCCCAGGAGCTGTTCCGCCCCTGCTCTGTGCCAGAGCCCCGCCCCCAGGAGCTGCTCCGCCCCTGCTCTGTGCCAGAGCCCCGCCCCCAGGAGCTGCTCCGCCCCCGCTCTGTGCTGGAGCCCCGCCCCCAGGAGCTGCCCTGCCCATGGGCTGTGCCAGAGCCCCGCCCCGAGGAGCTGCCCTGCCCCCGAGCTGAGCCAGAGCCCCGCCCCCAGGAGCTGTCCGCACCTGGGATGTGTCAGAGCCCCGCCCCCTGGAATTTCCCCATGTTGGGTCTCTGAGCTTTGTTCTCCTGCCGCCTTCTTCCCAGCACCCCCTGCTCCCTTCCTGTGTCTGCAAACACCCCCCCTCCCCCGGGGCCAGCTGCAGTGCTCGCTGAGGCTGACTCCAGTGGCTGAAGTTGCCTCCATCTCTGCTTCACCTGGAGGGGGAGAGACAAAGAGAGGAGATGGTCCCAGGGTGTGAAACCAGAATCAGGGGGCAAGGAGAGAAGGACTGTTTGGAAAGGTGGGGTTTTTTTGTGGGGGGGGGTGAGCCAGAGGGATTCAGAAGAAGTTGGGCAGCAGAGGCTCAGGGAAATTGAGGGGAACCTCCTGGGTGTCTCAGCGTTGCCCAGGGTTTGTACAGCACCTTGCATAATATGGGGTCTGATCTCAGTCATGGTCTGTGCAGCACCTGGGAGCCCTGATGTCTGTTTCCTGATCACAGGCTCTGGGAATGGAGAGAGGGAAACCTCAGCACCTGAAGGTTAATGCAGCCCTGTGTGCAACCCCTGCTAGGGTGATCCGACAGCAAATGTGAAAAATTGGGATGGGGGTGGGGTTAATAGGCACCTATATAAGAAAAAGACCCAAAAATCGGGACATCTAGTCATGCTAGTCCCTGCTGTTCTCATAAGGGGTCGGCTTAGAGAGGGTTTGGCTACACTTGCAGCTGTCCAGCGCTGGGAGTTAAAGCTGTCTTCCTACAGCTGTTTAGGGAAAGCGCTGCAGTGTGGACACACTGACAGCTACCAGCACTCTGTCATGGCCACATTTGCAGCGCTGTTGGGAGTGGTGCATTATGGGCAGCTATCCCAGCATTCAAGTGGCTGCAATGTGCTTTTCAAAAGAGGAGGGTGGGGTGGAGTGTGACACGGAGCGTGGGGGAGACAGAGCGAGTGGATTTTTGGAGCTGACACTGTGTCAGCTCCCTGCCTGGCAAGTTCAAGCCTCCTCCCCCACCCCTCTCTCATTCACTAAATGCAAATAGCCGCCTTTGTTCTTTTCCTCACAGACCAGATAAGCCGCTGATCCAAAACAGACCCCTCCTCCCCCGTGCCCACCCGGCTGCTTCTCTCCTCAAGCAAACACCAGCTGTGGGTGTTCCAAAGGGATCCCCCTGCCTCTGCTCATTCACTGCAAACAGTAACTATGTTTGGTTTTCAGATAAGCAGCTCCGGGAGCCTTGAGCTCACAGCAAAGCAAACAGAGGCATCACACCAAAACAAAGAGCGTTATCTCTACTTAAAAGCATTATGGGAAGGTTCCGGAGGTCAGTGACAGCGTAGTAAGATTAATCACTGTTTACACTGGCACCCCAGCGCTGCATCACCAGCTCTGTTCTCTTTATTCCTCTCGTCGAGGTGGAGCACATGCAGCACTGTAGCCAGGGAGATACAGCGCTGTATGTGCCTTGCCAGTGTGGACGGGGAGTAAGTTACAGCGCTGTAAAGCCACCACCTGCACTGTAACTCTCCAGTGTAGCCAAGGCCTGAGTTGTAGTAATAATAGCAGGCAAGAATCCGGTGGCACCTTATAGACTAACAGACGTATTGGAGCATGAGCTGTCGTGGGTGAATACCCACTTCGTCAGATGCAACAATAGTCCCCTATGGGCTAGTGGTCAGGATTCCTGGTTTTCACCCAGGTGGCCTGGGTTCAACTTCTGGTGTGGGAAGAGTGCAGAGCTTTTGCCCAGAGTGGAGGCAGGAAATGAAAGGAACAGGAAGGGATCCTGCCAGCAGTGGAGTTAGACAGTGTAGGGAGGGGACCCCAGAAGTGGGGGTGGGGCAGTGGTTTGGGGGGGAGATGAGGGAAGGATCCCAGCAGTGCGGGAAGTTGACAACCTGGAGAGCACAGGCCTGGAATGGGGACCTGGAAGAGTGAATGTGTCCCTCTAAACCCATCAACTGCAGACTAGGCAGGCTTGGAAGAATTGTGTATTTGTTGGTAAATGTCAATTTCTGTGTAAACACACAACCCAATGGCAAAATATTTCCATCAATATTCATCAAAATTGACAGATGGGCAAAGTAAGAAACATGCTGCTTGAGAACTTATCATGTTGTAGGAGCAGCAGTGATCTGTATGCTCTGTATAACCTGTATGCTCAAAAGGTCTGTTAAACTCCCCCAGCTTGTGTCCTTTCCCGCTTTGAATGCCTGTGAAGTGGCTTTCCCACTCTCCTTTGTACCTCCAGTGAATGCCCTTCACCCGGCCCATCTGGCCAGTGGTTCGCTGTGTTACATTCTATTGCACCTCAGGGAGACTGATCTTCATCGCACCGTCCATCGCTGCGCTGTGGGACACTTACCTTAAAGGATCCTGACATCTCCACTGCCAGGCCTGTCCTGGGAGCGTGAGTATGAGTGTGACACCTTCCCCCATCCCTTCTTTTGAGCTTAGCTATCAAGCTTATAAATGTGCTGCTTTCTGCCAAACTCTGGGGGGGAGGGTCATTATTAGTCCTCTCTAAGCTTACTAACTGACCCAATTTTGGGTAACACAAGCAACATTGTTTGATCTGTTATTGTACCAAAGGGGGAGATGGTTGTCTATAAAGGAGGGTGAAGACTAAATGCCTCTGATGAGAATGGGATTTGAACCCATGCAGGCAGAGCATAATGGGGTAGCAGTCCATCACCTTAACCACTCGGTCACCTCATCTGAGCTGTCAAAAAACGGACAGGAGGAGAAATCTAAGGCCGGCAGAGATAGGGACACTAAGGAGTTTTTAAATACTAAGCGAAAGCAGGGTTTGAATGAGCTCCCCTCTCTCACCTAGTGAGGAGCTGGGGAAAGACTTCCGGAACAGACCGTGTTTGCATAGACACACCTACTCTGCCTAGCTATGCAGCATGATGGGGCCGCTTCCCCAAAATGACCAGTTTGGGATGGTCTTGGGTTACAAATGACTTTAGGATTGAGTGGAATGAAATGTTATTCTCCTTCCTGTATGAGTGAAGGGCAGCAGAACATACCTAGTCCGTCCTGATGGAGGGGTAGGTGAGTGAGGAATAGCTTTTATTGGACTGCAGAGAAGTGATTGAGGACGTCACCCTAAACCAGTGGTCCCCAAACATTTCACATTGTGCCCTCTTAGCCATGGCTGTGGCCCCTCGGAAGCCACGGTCAAGAACCGGGGCTGGGAGGAGTGGGGCTGTTGCTTGCTGGGGTAAGGGGTGCGGACAGGGGTAAAGGGGTCATAGACTCATAGACTCATAGGTCAGAAGGGACCAATCTGATCATCTAGTCTGACCTCCTGCACAAGGCAGGCCACAGAACCCCACCCATCCAATTTTATAACAACTCCTATCCCAGGACCGAGTTATTGAAATCCTCAAAAATGGTTTGAAGACCTCAAGCTGCAGAGACACCACCAGCAAGCGACCCGTGCCCCACGCTGCAGGGGAAGGCAAAAAACCTCCAGGGTACCTGCCAATCCGCCCTGGAGGAAAATTCCTTCCCAACCCCAAATATGGCGATCAGCTAAACCCTGAGCATGTGGGCAAGAGTCACCAGCTAGCACCCAAGAAGGAATTCTCCGCAGCAACTCAGTACCCATCACATGCAACATCTCCCCGCAGACCACTGAGCAGACCTGTCTGGTGGTAATTCAAGATCAATTGCCCAAATTAACGATCCTATCATAACATCCCCTCCATATACTTATCAAGCTTTGTCTTAAAGCCAGGAAAGTCTTGTGCCCCTACTACTTCCCTCGGAAGGCTATTCCAGAACTTCACTCCCCTAATGGTCAGAAACCTTCGTCTAATTTCAAGTCTAAACTTCCTAATATCCAGTTTATACCCATTCGTCCTCGTGGCTACATTAGTACTAAACTTAAATAATTCCTCTCCCTCCCTAACGTTAACCCCCTTGATATATTTATATAGGGCGAGCATATCCCCCCTCAGCCTTCTTTTGGCCAGGCTAAACAAGCCAAGCTCTTTGAGTCTCCTTTCATAAGGCAGTTTTTCCATTCCTCGGATCATCCTCGTAGCCCGTCTCTGAACCTGTTCCAGTTTGAATTCATCCTTCTTGAACATGGGACACCAGAACTGCACACAGTATTCCAGATGGGGTCTCACCAACGCCGTATACAACGGTACTAACACCTCCTTATCCTTGCAGGAAATACCCCGCCTGATGCATCCCAAAATCGCATTTGCTTTTTTAACAGCCGTATCACATTGGCGACTCATAGTCATCCTGCTATCAACCAGTACCCCAAGGTCCTTCTCTTCCTCCGTCGCTTCCAACTGATGCGCCCCCAACGTATATCCAAAATTCTTATTGTTAATTCCTAAATGCATGACCTTGCACTTTTCACTATTGTATTTCATCCTATTTCTATTACTCCAGTTTACAAGGTGGTTCAGATCTTCCTGAATAGTATCCCTGTCCTTCTCCATGTTAGCAATACCCCCCAGCTTCGTGTCATCCGCAAACTTTATTAGCACATTCCCGCTCTTTGTGCCAAGGTCAGTAATAAAAAGGTTAAATAAGATCGGTCCCAAAACCGATCCTTGAGGGACTCCACTGGTGACCTCCTTCCAGTCCGACAGTTCACCTTTCAATACGACCCTCTGGAGTCTCCCCTTTAACCAGTTCCTTATCCACCTTACAACTTTCATATTCACTCCCAGCTTTTCCAATTTAACTAACAGCTCCGTGTGCGGAACCGTGTCGAACGCCTTACTGAAATCTAGGTAAATTATATCTACCGCATTTCCTTTATCTAAGTAATCCGTCACCTTCTCAAAGAAGGAGATCAGATTGGTTTGGCACGATCTACCTTTAGTAAATCCGTGTTGCAATTCGTCCCAATTACCATTGACCTCTATGTCCTTAACTACTTTCTCCCTTAAAATTTTTTCCAAGACCTTACATACTACAGACGTCAAGCTAACAGGCCTATAATTACCCGGATCACTCTTATTCCCTTTCTTAAAAATAGGAACTACATTAGCAATCCTCCAGTCATACGGCACAACCCCCGAGTTTATCGATTGCTTAAAAATTCTCGCTAACGGGCTCGCAATTTCACGCGCCAGTTCCTTTAATATCCTCGGGTGGAGATTGTCCGGGCCCTCCGACTTCGTCCCATCGAGCTGTTCAAGTACGGCCTCTACTTCAGTTGCAGTAATATCCACTTCCATATCCACATTCCCGTTTATCATCCCTCCATCATCGCAAGGTTCCTCACTAGTCTTATTAAAAACCGAGGCAAAGTACTTGTTTAGATGTTGGGCCATGCCTAAGTTATCATTAACCTCCATTCCATCCTCAGTGTATAGCGGCCCCACTTCTTCTTTCTTTGTTTTCTTCTTATTTATGTGGCTGTAGAACCTTTTACTATTGGTTTTGATTCCCTTTGCAAGTTCCAGTTCAATGTGGCTTTTAGCCTTCCTCACTTTATTCCTACATGTTCTGACCTCAGCAAGGTAGCTTTCTTTACTGATCCTGCCTTCCTTCCACTCCCTGTAAGCTTTCTGCTTTTGTCTAATCCCCTCTCTGAGTTGCTTGCTCATCCAGTTTGGCCTACAACTCCTGCCCATGGTTCTTTTCCCCTTTCTCGGGATGCAGGCTTCCGACAGTCTCCGCAGCTGTGACTTAAAGTAATTCCAGGGCTCCTCCACATTTAAATCCACTAATTCCTCCGTCCAGTCCACTTCCCTAACTAATTTCCTTAACTCTTTAAAATTAGCCCTCGAGAAGTCAAAAACCCTAATCGCAGATCTACATTTGTTTATTCTTCCATCTAGTTTGAACTGAATCAGCTCATGATCACTCGAACCAAGGTTGTCCCCTACCACCATTTCTTCTACGAGGTCCTCACTGCTCACCAACACCAAGTCTAAAATGGCATCCCCTCTCGTAGGTGCTTCAACTACTTGATGAAGAAACCCATCCGCTATCACATCCAGAAAAATCTGACCCCTATTATTCGTGCAAGTACTCGTCCTCCAGTCTATATCTGGGAAGTTGAAGTCCCCCATAATCACACATTTCCCCTTTGTGTTTACTTCATTAAAGACATTAAAGAGGTCTCTATCCATATCCCAATCCGATCTCGGCGGTCTGTAGCACACCCCAAGCACTATCTCAGGGGAAGCTCTAGTTGCTTTTTTACCCAGCATGATTTTTGCCCAGACGGACTCTGTCTTATCCATTCCATCGCATCTTATTTCGCTACATTTAATTTCATCATTGATGTACAAGGCTACTCCCCCACCTTTGCCTTTCTTCCTGTCTTTTCTGAACAGCACATAGCCTTCAATACCCGTGCTCCAGTCATGAGTACTATTCCACCAGGTTTCGGTAATCCCTATAATATCCGGCTTCACTTCCTGCACGAGTAACTCCAGTTCCTCCATCTTGTTACCTAGGCTCCTCGCATTAGTGTACAAACCTTTTAATTTTAGGCGTTTGGCGTCAGTGACTTTCTTTCCCCCGTCGTGCACAAACTTTCTACCACCAGCATCACCCGTTACTCTGGTTTCTACTCCACTATTCCTCCTTGGATCAAATCTTGGGGCCGCAAGGGTATCCCCGCTCACTTTGTTTACTTCCCTCTCCAGGTTATGTTCCGGCATGGAGATCTCCCGAACATTTCCCAACCAACTCCCCCAACTTTCTAGTTTAAAGCCCTCTTGATGAGGTCGGCAAGCCTCCATCCTAGAATTCTATTTCCCTCCTTGCTGAGATGAAGTCCATCCTGAGCAAACAGTTGTCTATCCGTAAATGCGTCCCAGTGACCGTACATCCCAAAGCCCTCCTTATAACACCACTCCCTGAGCCATCTGTTGATCGCCATAATCTTGTCACTCCTTCGTCGCCCCGCTCTAGGAACCGGCAGAATCCCACTGAAGATCACCTGAGCCTCGATGTCTTTAAGCCTCTTCCCCAGTCTGACATAGTCCTCCTTGATACAGTCCAGTGAGTAACTAGCCGTGTCGTTCGCTCCCACATGAAGGATAATCAACGGATTGTTTCCCGCTCCCGCTAAGATCGTATTCAGGCTCAAGTCCACATCCTGTATCTTAGCCCCCGGCAGACAGCACACTCTTCTGTTCTCCCGATCAGGTCTAGTTACAGGCCTGTCTACTCTTCTCAGTAGAGAGTCTCCAATCACGTAGACTTGCCTTTTCCTGGTGACAATGCGATTCTCCGGTCTATCCCCCACAGCAGCTGGCTGTGATTCCTCCCGATTTGTATTCGCTCTCACAATCCTCCTAGGGCTCGTACTTGATGTTGCCTCCACTGACTGCTCCCCTCCATCTGCAGGACTAGCTGCTTGCCTCTTCTTCCTTGCCGTTACTCCTTCAGCAGCCTGCTGTGTTCCATCTTCATTTCCCAACTCAGCAAACCTATTCCTGAGTTCTATTTGTCCATCGCTGGCCCGTCTTATCCTCTGCCTGGTTCTCCTAGTGACATGCTTCCACCGTCCACTTTCCTCACCCAGCAGTCCCTCCTCAGAGTCCTTAGGTCCCGCTTTTGTCCGCTCGCCTGAGCTTGTCCCCTGTGCCTCATCTTGTCTGTGTTCCATCATCTGCTCAAATCCCCTTCTAAACTCAGCCAGAGTTTCCACTTGCATCTCCAGTCCCCTTACCTTTTCGTCCAGCAGCTCTATCAGACGACACTTCATGCAGATGAAACTCCTTTCAGGTGCTCCCTCTAGGACCATGTACATGCCGCAGCTGCCGCACCCAGTCATCCTCAGTGTGTCTGCACCTGCTGCCTCTGCCTCCATCGTAGCGCTGCAACTCTGTGCCTGGCAATCCACAGCTCACACCGCACCGCAGGCCACCGACAAGCGCAGGGCTGCTGGCAGACCCCTGCCCCTTCCCTGGTCTCCCCTGCAACCTCCCCCTGGAAACTCCCACTGAAACTCCCCTGTTAGCCGCTCTGTTCGCCGCCTCCTGTGCCGCTGCCTGAGTGCCTGGCTCCTTATATAGGACCCCTAATCAGGTAAGCCCCGCCCCCAACTCAGGGCTCAGCCTCGCTCTCAGCACACAGCCCCTAGCAGCCTGCACACACACTCACTCACACACAAACACCACAAACTACAAAAACCACAAAAACCTGCTCCTCCAACAGCACTCCCACTGAAACTCCCCTGTTAGCCGCTCTGTTCGCCGCCTCCTGTGCTGCTGCCTGAGTGCCTGGCTCCTTATATAGGACCCCTAATCAGGTAAGCCCCGCCTCTCAGGCTGAGGGTGGGGTTGGGGAAGAGCTGTGGCAGAGTGGTGCTCCCTCCCTGCCCTCTATGTGGGCTGGCTCAGGTCCTGAGGTGCCCCCATGAATGTTCCTCTGTGTCCCCCTAGGAGTCGCACCCCACATTATGGGGACCACTGAACACTACTCGCTAAGCCGGGGCTAGTGATGCCAAACCCCCGGGAAAGGGAGAACAAGTGTGGGGGCCCCAGCACCAGAACCATGCCCCTACCTTCTGTCTGTGGCTCTACCCCCTTCCACCCATGGCCCCATCCACTGTCACTTCTGTTCCACCCCTTCCCCCACCAGCCCCACCCTATCACTCCTTTACCCCTGCCCCGCTGTGGCCCTGAGACCAGAGAAGCTCTGTGCCCCTGCTGCAGCCCCCGGGCTGTAACAGGGAGTGGGAGCTCCTCCAGCCCTGGGGCTGACATAGGGGAGACTTTTCAAGGGGGACCTAACTTGGCCAGGGCCCCTGATCATGGGCCCCACTGTCCCCTTGGCAGTGGAAGGTTTGGGGAGGCTGAGCCCCCTTGTCATAAACAGATAGCTAAGGGTTAATGTTCTTTTACCTATAAAGGGGTAACACCAGTAACCTAAAACACCTGACCAGAGGACCAATCAGGAAACAAGACTTTTTCAAATCTGGGTGGAGGGAAGTTTGTGTGTGAGTTCTTTGTTCTTTGTCTTGTGTCTGTGGCGTCTCAGCTATGAGAGTGATTTTTCTATCTCCTGCCTTTCTAATCTTCTGTTTCCAAGTTGTAAGTACAAAGATAATAAGACAATAAGTTTATATTGGTTTTTTTTGTATTTACATGTGTGTAGTTGCTGGAATGTATAAATTGTATTCTTTTTGGATAAGGATGTTTATTCATTTTTTTCTTTTAAGCAAATAACCCTGTATTTGTCACCTTAATACAGAGAGACCATTTTTATGTCCTATTCTTTCTTTTTATATAAAGCTTTCTTTTTAAGACCTGTTGGATTTTTTCTTTAGTGGGGACTCCAGGGAATTGAGTCTGCAGCTCACCAGGGAATTGGTGGGAGGAAGAAGTCAGGGGGAAAATCTCGTTGTGTTAGATTTACTAGCCTGACTTTGCATACCCTCTGGGTAAGGGGGAAGAGAGATTAGCTATCTTGGTACTTCTATTTCCAGGACTGGAAACAGGGAGGGGGGAGTCCCTCTGTTTAGATTCACGGAGCTTGCTTCTGTATATCTCTCCAGGAACCCAGGGAGGGAACACCTGGAGGGGAGGAGGGGGAAGGGAAATGGTTTATTCCCCTTTGTTGTGAGACTCAAGGCATCTGAGTCTGGGGGTCCCCCGGGGAAGGTTTTGGGGAGACCACAGCGAGCCAGGCACTGTATAAATCCCTGGCTGGTGGCAGCTTTACCAGGTCCAAGCTGGTAACTAAGCTTGGAGGTTTTCATGCTAACACCCATATTTTGGACGCTAAGGTCCAAATCTGGGAAAAAATGTTATGACACCCCTCCCCCCTGAGCCTCCATTACGAGCCGCCCAGGCTACCACTGCTCAGTGTGTGGCCAGTCTCTGTGTTTTCTGCTGCTCGTTCTGGGGAGCCTGGCCGGCCTTAGGGGTGGTGCCCCCCGATAGCCGCCCAGGGCTCCAGGGGTCAAAGGGCACCGTGTGGCAGTGCAAAGGTGCTCACTGCTCTCCCCTGCCCCAATGCTCCTCCATGGGTCCATAGAGGTTTGAGGGGAGTAAGGAGCAACCCTATGTGCTCCATGCGTCCTGGTCACTTTTCCCACTTGGGCTGTGCTGTGAGGGGAGCATCAGAAGCTGCTGCTCTCTGCCCTCCCGCTATGCAGCCCGGCTGAGGAAAGTGACCTGGATGCAGGGAGCTCGGATGATCTCACTTCTTGCCCCCACATCCCACAGCCCCTAGGGGTGCCCAGATGAGCAGCGTTCCAGGGAGGAGTGGGGGGCAGCAATGCCAGCTGCTCCATGCACACAGGTCAGTCTCCCCATGTGGGTGCAGGAGGGGGTGCAAGGGTTTCTGTGATGCCTATTCTATCAATATCGTCACTCAATACCAGGCACTCAAATTCACCAGTCTTAGTACTTAGACGTTTAGCGTTTGTATTTAAGCACTTCTAAAATGTGTCCCATTTTAGCTGTCTGCTATTACATGATGTAATTGAGGGAGACTCTTTCATTTCACTGTTTCTCATCAGAACCTACCTGTACATTATCATCTTCCATCCTCTCCACCTTACTAGGCTATAGAGAATCCCTGTGAATAGTTCCTCTCCTAATGGATGTCTCTGTCTGAACCCTGTGCTCCTCAGTGCCTGTCGGCTTTCCCCAGCTCTGAGGCTGTGTCTACACCGCGCACCTTACCACGGTGCAGCTGTGCCACTCTAACCATGCCATTGTAAGGTGCGCTGTGTGGCCGTCCTTATCGCTGAGAGAGAGCTTCCCCTGCAACAAAGCCAAACTACCTCCAATGAGGGGCAGGAGCTTTGTCACCGGGAGCACAGCTCCACCTATGATGCGCTGTTCACACTGCCGCTTTTCATGGCTCAAATTTTGGCATTCGGGGAGTGTTTTTTCTCACTGCAGAGAGACAAAGTTTTTAGCAACAAAAGCCGAAATTAAAAAAAACTCCTCTGCAACCTATTTAATTTTACCTTTATACAACCTTTATACTGCCTCCAGTTCTGGTATCCTCATTTGAAAAAGATGTTGTGAAATTGGAGCTAGGGCAGCAAAGAGCCACCAAATGTTCTGAGGGTTGGAGAAAAATGCCTTCCAGTGAGCTATTGAAAGAGCTTAACCTGTTTAGCTTACCAAAAGAAGATTGAAAGGTGATTTCATTGAAATGTTGAAGGGCCTTAATGGAGAGAAAAGATTGGGTATTTACGGGCTCTTGAATGGAGCAGAGAAAGGCATAACAAGACCCAATGGCTGGAAAGTGAAAAGAGACAAATTCATATTACAACTGAGGCACAATAGTCAACAGCGAGGATGATTCACCACAGGAGCAAGCTACCAAGGAAAGTGATGGATTCACCATCTCCTGATGTCATTTAATGAAGACGAGATGCCTTTCTGGAATGTGTTTGCCCCCAAAGTAGCTGTTGTGTCATACAGGAGGCCTGTGATATGCAGGTTAGATGCTCTAATGGTGTCTTCTGACCATGAAGTCGACTAATTTCTGAAAAACTGAGTGTAGCATTGGGAGCAGCGTCTGATGTTTTCCTGTCTAGCCGGCTTGCTGCCTAGAACGAACGCTCCTTGAGTGGGGTGATCCACAGGGAGTAGCTCAAACCTCCAAAGTGCCTGGCCAGGGGCAGGACATTAGCCCAGCAAGGGAGGGGTGTGGCAGTGACATCACAAAGGCCGTTTGCAGGACCTCAGACTATTGGTCAAAGGTGGTGGGGAGGTGGTGACCTCACAGAGAGATGCTGACATCAGCCAGGCAGGACAGGGGCGAGGGGCCAGGGAAACCTCAGAGACCTCTGTGGCTTTGCTTCAGCACGTTTCCTTCTCCAGGTCTCTCTTTGAGGACTGAGAGATTATTTGGTGTCATGGACGTGAGCGCCAGGAGGAACCTCTTCCGAATTTCCTCCTTCCCTTGTAGTGATTTTACTAGAAAACAGCCGTCCCTGTTTAGAAGGTAAGAGACTCCTGAAGGTTTGAAACCTGTTCAGTCTGATCTATCTGGTGACAAGTGAATTCTAGGCATGGAAAACACGAGCTTAAGGAGGCAGAATTTTATTGCGCACCTGGGATTTTGTCCCTTAGAATCGCTGGGGACATTAGGGTTTGTCCTTTTTGTTTCACCTCTTCCTCCATCCCTCCCTCCTCTTCTTCTCTTGCTTCTTTTGTCCTTTCTCCTGTTCCCTTCCCAACAACAGGACGGAGGTGTGTGTGTGTGTGTTGCAGGGAAGTCCTCTGCAGCTTCCACTATGGAAGGTCCACCCAAAAATGTGGGACTGAAATAGTGCTCGGGCAGTGATCCCCACCGGTGACCTGGGCCATCCTTTGGGCTCTCTGGTGAGAACCCTCAGCCTCCCGTCCTCCGTCTCTACCCTGATTGGTTGAGCAGGGGGATGTTGACAGGGAGGAGACTCAGGTCCTTGTTGTTCTCTTTTAAGATCAAGTAAATAAGTCAGAACCAGTTCTATCTTTGATTAATTTTGCTGCTTCTCTGCATTAATTGTCTCTGAGCAGTTGATGATTCCCTCTAACATTGCAGTTCTCCTCAAATACTTGCTGAATAATTACTGTCACTGTTGTTGGTCTGGAGCTCATCTGAGAGCACAGTATTCAGGTCATTCAATGTCTGAAATTCAAGATCCGATGGTTTGTTTGAAAATGAGGGCTCTTCGGTCCTATTCCCAACGCTGCCTCTGACGGGCTATGTGACCTAAGACAAGTCAATTCTTCTTTCTCAGCCTGAGCTTCTCCCTCTTTCAAGTAGGGATAATAATGATCCGCTCTTACCTACCTCATGGTGGGTGAAGGATGCGGATCCATTTGGGAGTGTCACTAGAAGTAGTGCATAATATGAAGTTTCCCAGATTATGACATAATAGATTAGCTGAAATCGTCTATTTTATTTGTATTTTTTTATTTTGAAATTGTTAATAGTAGCAACGACTTAGCTCAGATTGAAGCATCTTATCTAATGGTTGAGATGTAAGTGTCTCCTCTTTGTGTGCGAGGAGACAATTTAACACACTCTGACAAAGAGGAGATGCTTTTGTTTTGCAACAAAATATTTTTGCAAAGATCTTTCATCCCACTTGTTATGATTTTGAGAAACAAACTGGTTTAGTCTAAATGGGATTTTCGGACGGAAACGGTTTGAATGAAATTTTCCCACCATCTCGATTCCTGGGCTCTGGGGTGTTTTCATCTGTTAGAACAGGAGTCAGAACTGGTTGCTTCTCTTTCTGGCTCTGCCATCGCCTTGTTGTGTAGGCCTTGGGTAGGTCACTTCCCTTCTCCCATCTGTCCAATCGGAACAGGAACAGTTCTCGAACTATGGGCAGTTTAGAGCCCAAGTGAGATAAGGGGTATTAAAGCCCTCTGTGAAGGAGAAAGGGGAGTTTCACAGTGTTTAGCACCAAGGAATTCTAAAGTTTGCTAAAATGTCTAGTCTGTGGAAACAAGAAATGGTCGGGGCCAAACTTATTAACCACTGCCTTTTTAAAGCCCATTCAAAGATGTGAGTCCCTATCTTTTAGGTACCTGTGGTTCTTTGCCAGCAGCAGAGAAGAGGTTCCTGCCTCCGTTTTTGTGGCCTTAACAAACCAGGTGTTGTGCCCCAGTTCTCGTCTGAGACCCCTGAAAAAGAACATCTTCCCATCCATGAGCAAGACAGGACCTATCTTTCAAAGGGGAACAAAAAGACCTCTGGGACTTACAGACTAGCTAGCCTGACTGCCATAGCTGGAGAGATCCTGCAATACATTCTTAAACACTCAGTTTGTCAGCAGCACCTACAGGATGATTTGGTTCTTCTGACTAGTGAGCGTGGAATTGTCAAGAACAAATCATTCCAAACCAATCCTCTTTCCTTCTTTGGCAGGGTTCTGGGCCTGGTAGAGGTGAGTAAACAATAGATGGGATCTAGCTTGGTGTTACTAAGGCTTTTGACACAGTCCCATAGGACATTCTCAGAAGCAAACGAGGGAAATGCAGTCCAGCTGCAATCAGTGTAATGTGGGTGCAGAGCTGGTTGAAAGCCAAGACTCCAGGAGCCCTTCTCCATGTTTAGCTGCCCAACGGGGAGGGTGAACCTAGTGGGTCTGGCAGGGATCAGTCCGGTGTCAGGTACTATTCTATATTTTCATGAATGATTTGGAAAATGGAGTGGAGAGCATGCTCCTAAAGTTTACAACTGACACCAAGCACTTTGGAGCACAGGATTGAAATTCAAAACACCCTTAACAAATTGGAGACTTGGTCTTCTTGAGCCAAACTCCATGGTTAGGGCTCTCTCTCTACACTGGGCTGAAGTGAAACCCCAGAGCCAAGCACTCCTCCTGGGCAGTGAGCTCCGACCTTGAATGGTCAGATGCTGCTTAGCACTGTCAGAGCAGCTTTTGCTGGGGGATTCTCCCAGCACTTTCCAATAGCGGGAAGGTATGAAATCCCCATTTGACTGCTGGGGACAGAGCCCGAGAGTGGGGAGCAACTTGCCCAAAGTCCCCAGAAAAAGGAAAACAACCAGCAGAGGAACCAATAGGAAACCCAGCAATGGAACTCAGGAGTCCTGGGGGTGTGCTGTGGTGACCAGATGTCCCAATTTTATAGGGACAGTCCGAATTTTGGGGTCTTATCTAGGATCCTATTACCACCCACGCCGTCCCGATTTTTCACACTTGCTGTCTGGTCACCCTAGGGTGTGCACATGTGTGGGTCCCAGCTGCTCCCTGCCCCCCTCATTGAAGCAGATGTGCAGGGTTACTGCCCTGGGAAGTGCAGGGCACCAGTGGATGTGGGGTTGGCTGGAGGTAGGGTCTGGCTTCAGGCAGGGCAAGGGCTGCGTGGCTGGCTGGCTTCAGGCAGGGGGGTGCATCAGGGGTTGGCTGGAGACAGGGCAGGGAGGATGCGGCTGGTGCAGGCAAAGCAGAAGGTGCAGTGCTGGCTGGAGACAGAGGCTGACTGCCGGCAGGGCAGGGCAGGGGGTGCAGGGCTGGCTGCAGGCAGGGCGTGGGGCAGGGCCGTTGCAAGGAAGTTTCATGCCCTAGGCGAAACTTCCACCTTGCACCCTCCCCCCCCCGCACCCCTGCCCTGAGGCGCCCCACCCGTGGCAGCTCCCCCCTCCACCCTGAGGCTCCCCTCTTGTGGCAACTCTCCTGCTCTGCCCTGCGGCACCCCCGTCGCCCGAGCTGACCCCTGCTCCGAGCACGAGCACCCCGAGCACGCCGTGGCCGCTTCACTTCTCCCACCTCCAAGGCTTGCGGCGCCTAAGACTGCCAGGCAGTCAAGCACCCTCCTCTGAGCCACAGCAGCCCTGACAGTTGACAATAGAGGCACCTTAACCCCTGAGTTCCTTCAATGTGTCCCCCTCGGGGCTCCAGCTCCGATCACCAGATACTCGGGGTATGTCTATACCACCTGCCGAATCGGTGGGCAGCGATCGATCCAGCGGCGGTTGATATATCGCGTCTAGTGTAGATGCAATACATTGAGTGCTCTCCCCTCGCCTGCTGTACTCCAGCTCGGTGAGAGGCGCAGGCAGAGTCTACGGGGAGCTGCAGCAGTCAACTCACCGAGACTGTGACATTATAATTGTTAGGCCTGAATAAAGGTATAGCAGACAAAACCAGGTATGCCAACCTGACCAAAGTCAGGCTAACAGAGGTTTGTGGGTAATCCCTGAGTGGAAAACACTGAGAAGCGGCAGCATGTCTCACAAGCGCTGGGAAAAAGTGAGATAAGAGAGAAGCTGCATTCCTGGCATAGTACCAGATGTGCTGTGTTCGGGCAGCTCCTTCGAAGAACTGATAAGAGTCCTAGTTTCCCAGCCTCCTTGTTTTCGCTCCCTGGTTTTGTTCTTTGTTTGTTTTTAACTCCCCTACATTTCTAACTTTAGGCATGCATGTATACTAAAGGTGTCTAGTTTCTAGTTGTTAGAAGAAGGGGGTGGGTTGCTCCAGTGAATAATTTATGACGCGACGGAACTGTCTATATAGGCTTATACTAAGATGTAAAGAGCAGGCTGGTTCTCTCTGGAGACGAGCTGCTCTCTATTGATGCGTGCACTTGTCAATAAAGAGCTTTTGATCGGACCTTGCTGGTGTTGCCTGTCTCTCTCGCAGTCAGACAACGAACTTTGCCGTCTGGGTTAGAGTCCCTGACATCTTTGGCGACTCCGCCGGGACCCGTCTGACTCTCCGGCGGGGGATCGGACCCTGAGGCAACGCAGCGCGCATCCTCCAGTTTAGAGGAGCCTTGCCTAGTGATCTGATCTCTGCGTTGGCGATAAGGCGTGTTCTGTGAACCAGCTGAAATTCTTGGAAATCCAGCAACGTCCACCTACCCATTGAGTAGGGTCCAGGTTGTCGGGGTTAGAGTCCCTGACTACTTAGGTCTGGGTTAGAGTCCCAGTCCAGGTCTGGGTTAGAGTCCCAGTCCAGGTTTGCACAGGATCCAAGTTGTCTGGGTTAGAGTCCCAGCCTGGGTTTGAGTCTCAGTCCAGGTGTTCAAGTCCCTGGAGAGGTAAGCAAGCGCTCGACGCGGGGAGGTGGGGGTTAGAGTCCCTTTACCTCGACCCGGGGAGGAGGGGTTAGAGTCCCTTCATGAAGAGGGGTTAGAGTCCCTTCATTAAAATGAGACAAGTTGGCAGTAAGTGCCCGGGGGATGCCCCGTTGTCTCTGATACTTAGAGATTGGAAAGTGATTTCTGAGACAGCTGATCTAGTTAAATTTAAGATGAGAAATCTGTGTTGGATCCAATGGCCATCATTTACCTTTCATTTGTCCCCAACTAGAGACTGGCCGGTGGGTGAAACCTTTTCCACAGATAGGAGGAACTCCTTAAGGGATATTTTGGTTGATCTTAGGCCGAGACAAATGGATTACTTGTTTGTATGGTATAATTATAAACCCATGGAGGGATGGGTAGCTTTTGAAGCTGTTTGTATGGAGAGCTCTTGTAAAAAAATCACCCACCATATGCACCAGAGCCGCACCGGGAGGAGGACAATTTTGTTCCTGTTCTTCCCCGTCTGATGGAGTGCAAGGATTCAAAAGCAGGTTAGGGACAGTTCAGGGACAGAGGAGAATCAAGGGGGAGCTCAGAGTGATGTTCCCTCATCTTCAGAGGAATCAGGCAGCCTCACCCCCTCTGTGCAGCCTCCAGGCAGCCTTTTGCAAACTTGGTCAGGGACTGCTTTTCAAACACCCCCAATATTACAGCAGCCCTTGTCCTTGCCCTTGTGGACCCCCACTAGGTTACTTAACTCCATGAGAGAGAATGTTTCTGAGACACCTCTGATATTACAAGCCTCATTGAGAACTTATCTGGTTCTACTGGTTGCTGGGGAACATGAGATGGTTTTACCCATACCCTGTTTGCAACTTCAAATTTGTTTAACTGGCAGTGCACTATGCCTCACTTATGAGACAATCCTGAGGCAGTGGAAAGAATGTTCTGCACAATCTTTTTCACTCATGTGCCCACTTGGGCAAATGTAAATCAGTTATTAGATACTCTCATGACAGAAGATGAAAGACAAAAAGTAAAAGAAAAATCTGCAGCTCATTTGAATGCACCTTGGCTAATTACTGACCCTAACTGGAATCCCAATAATCCAGCTCAAAAGACAAAGTTGGATGGATTTTTAAAAGCTGTTTTGAATGGTATTAGAGATGCAGGGGAGGCTACTCCAAATTGGAGCAAGGTGACTGCTTGTGTTCAGCATCCAGATAAGCACCTCTCTGACTTTTGTGCTCGACTGATTTGTGAAGTTAAAAAGCATGGGAATTTAAATCCTGAAACTGATCATGGAAAGGAGATGGTTAAAATGGTTTTCATGTCACAATGTGCAAAGGATATTGCAAAAAGATTTAGAAAGCATCCAGATGGTACGCAAGGGAAAAGTTTGTCTGAAGTAGTTAGCATTGCTACTAGAATGTTTAATGGGAAAGAGAAAAAGAAAGAAAAAGACATAAGGAACGGGTTAATTTAAAAATCATCTTGGCCCCGGGATGGAAGGAGGGGGGTGCTCTGCGTTCAGGGTCAGGAATCGGCGCGGACTGTGCTTGGTGCAGGGAGGGGCTGCTTTCGGCCCCAGCTGGCTGTGAAGGAAAAAATATAGACAGAGGCGAAGTAAGGGAAATACAAGTTACAGAACTGAAATTACATTTGCAAAGCTTAACTGTCCAGTAAGATCCAACAGTGTGCCTTTGTGACCCTGGAGTCGGTGTGGCTTGGTGACACCAAAGAAGCCACAGGCAGCCGACCTGGACTGGAATCTCTGAAAGAGACGCCGCAGGAGATTCCAGGGTGTAAAAGAACAGCCCTCCCAAGAGCAGAAGCATGTTGGAAATTCTGGACAAGCTGTATACAGGATAATCTCCCTTCCACCTCTCCCCCTCCTCTGAACATTATACACAGAAGTGGCCAGTCTGGACGTACGTGTGTAAGTATGAAAGGAGCTTCGGGCTTGGGGCATTAATATTTTCCTGAGTGATGTGGGAGCGTTCCCAACACTCTCCGTTGTTGTTTTATTATTTTATTAATGAAGCTTTAAAATTCAGTTATATGGTGTGTTTTCTTTATCTTCCCCCAACGATCCTGTAGTGTCAGCCTGATCATCTGACATGAGGGATAGATTGGTAACAGAAATTTGTCACAGTTTGGTGAGCAATTAAGAAGGGGGGAGCCCTGCAGAATTTGCACCATCTATTTGTTTTACCCTTGTTATTTTGTGTTTGCTTTGCTTGGTACTGTTGGTGTTATATGCTGAGAACTGCACGAGTAAAAGTGAGTCCTAATAGGATAAGGAAACACTATTTGGTTCTGGTTCTGTTCTATTTAACCCGTTACTGTTGTTGTTTTTTTTCTCTGTTCATTTGGGTGTTAGGAGTGTGGGTGGAACTGAACCTCTTGTTCGTAATTCCTCGGAGTGGAAGCCATGTGTGCGAGACAGCTCTGAGGTCAAATTGAGATCCTTCTGTCCTGTCCCCTGTAGCGGTCAGTGTATAGAAGTGGGAAAGTCTGGCTTAGACTGTAATTCCCTCTGCTCTCTGTGTAATTCTCTTTTCTGTTTAAGTGTCAAACAGATGAATGAGTCTCTGGGTAAACCCTCTAAGAGTAGTCCTTCAAATTATATGTTAAGTAAATGGCCTTTGCCCAATGGGCCATGTGTCTTCGTCTAGGTGGCAAGCCTCATGAAGGAGGACTCGGGTAGTCTTGTGAGTAAGAATGTTTAAGGGAAGAGACCAGGAGGGGTGGGGGGCTAGTTGAGAAGCCCACCCTCCTAGCTAAACTGGTAGTGGAAGAAGTTGGTGCCTATGGAAGGGACGGTTCATTGAGAAAAGCAGGATCGGGCCCAGGCGGGCAGGCAACAGACAGAGAGATTGGAAAACAGGTTGGAAAACTTTAAGGGTGTAGTGGAAGGAAGGAGTAAGTAAGTGTAAGCATGGGGATTTCAAATACCCAGAGCTTACTTGGAATGGTGATTTGAGTTGATAAAAGTGGCTGTTGGGAGACAAGCAAGTGATTTAAGGGAGAGTGAGAAGTTAACTCTGTAGTTGCTGGAGGAAACAGCAGTTGAACTTTGTAAAAATGCTAAAGAGGAAAGTTCTTGGTGTCTTTGAAATGTTTGTAAATAAATTGAGGCAAAGAAATTGTTAATTGCAATCATTTAGAATTTAGTTAAATTAGCTGAAGAATGTATATAGTGCTATGTAATTGAAATTTTATTAGGCTGTAAGGGCACTATAAGTAGTGATGTTTTCTTTCAGTGTTTGAAAGCAAGAGTTAAAAGTAAAAAGCAAGCCAGAAAGCATCTGTATTCATGCAAATTATCTAACTGATAAGGTAGGAGCCACTGAAACCTGGGCTGCCTATGAAACACATAAAATATGGGATAATTCCTCTGTTTTTCCTGAAATCAACAAGGGTATTTGTCTATTTTAAGCAATGATTGTCTGCCCAGAAGGGGTAGACCTCTGTTTTTTTGTCTTTCAGATAATCAGAGAAAACTGATGCCAGCTAAACAGCATTCAACGTACCATGCATTTACTGGCACAATAGAAATTATGTTTTGTGTTCTATGTTCTGTCTTGTGTTGTTTGTCTTGTGGCCGGAATTTTTGTGTTTAATATTTTTATAAAATAATCTAGTTTAAAATCAAACAAAAAGGTTAAATTAAAATGCAGATACTTGTTTTGTTCAACTTGGAATACAAAGTGTTTAGATAAATCAGGAGAATGTGATATACTAAAGTCTAATGCATTTCCTTAAGTAAGGAAAAGAAACTTTATTGGACAAATTGTTAATTGCAAAAATTGTTGTTAAAATTTGCATACCAACAGTCTTTGAAAGCAAGGACATGAAAAGTTAACCCACTCCCCATATTGTACATGGGATCTTTCTGGCTACCTCAGATTTCTAGCCAGAGGGCTGGGGATGGTGGAAGGCTATTGGACTAGAGGTTGTATTGAGTGAACTCCTCAAAGTGGGTGTGCTTGTCCTGGCTTGTTGCTCGAAAGCTCTGTAATAAGGTTATTTTAGCAAAAGGGTGTGTGTGGCATATATTAAATAATAAGACTAATGTACTGTATAATGACAATGTGTAGGTGTTCATTGTTGGGAAAAAGGTGTATAAGTAAAAAGTGAAAGTTTCCTTTGCAGGTTAAAAGAAGCCAAGAAGGGAAGAAGCACAAAGAACAGAATGAATTAACTGAAAAAATAAAATAAAATAAAATAAAAAAGCAAGCTCAGGCTATAGATAAGACACTGACTCCATTCAAGGACACTGCTCACAGTTAAGACTTGGTTAACAACCAGGAAAGGGAGGGCTTGAATTTGCCCATGCAGCTATGAGATCTGAAAAACACTGCCAGGCACTAATGAAATGTGTTAAGTTTTTTTTCTCACAGGTAAGGAAGCGCTACCCAAAGACCCTAGCAGCCCTGCCACTCCTTGGAACCAGGAGACGGGATTGATGTAAAGGTCCACCAACGAAAGACTGCCTTGGCTCCATGCTGGAAAGGCCCTTAAGTCCTGATGACTACCAACACCGCTGTGAAGTACCAAAGACTGACTGCTTGGACCCAAGATTCTCACTGCAAAAAGACCCCTCCACATTGGGAGAATTCTCCTACTGATGATTAGCCTATTTCACCTTCTAGCTCCACTGTGCCTTCTGGACAGTAGGGAAAAAGTACAAGGTGAAGTGCTAGTAGCCTCTCCCTTATCCACTGACAGATCTACTGTGCCTTTGAATTTTTCTAGAAAAAGCAAAACCATTACAGGGTGATGTGCTAGTAACCTCTCCCCTATATGATGCTGCACCAAGACTGTTTTGGGAAAGAAGAAGGAACACTCACTCCACTGAAATTGCTAAAGTCCAGGAATTCCTGACTAGAAAGGACATTAAGAACTGACCCCGGTGAAGAAACAAAGAATTGTACACTGGCAGAAAAAATTTGTGGGACCCATGCTTGGGAATGTGGTATTGATTGGATTTTGGGGTTTATTCTACAGGCTGTGCCCTGTGTTGTGGATAAATTCTTCAGCATGTATTGCTCTATCTAATTGGATTTTAAATAACAAGTACCCGAAGAGTTTGTTCTGCCACTGGAAATTTTACCTGTATTGAAACCATTCCAGTGACTAATAATGTAACCCCCTCCTATGCTATTAATGTCAATGCCTTTTAAAAGTACCTGAAAATAGTTAAATAACAAATGTAATATAGTACTACACCAAGGAAAGATGGTATTAAATATCACTGAGGCTGGGAAGGCATTGCAGTGGGATCTAGTATGTTTGGACATTCAGAATTTCCTGAATGACCAGCTGATGGCCATTTGGAGTGATCTTGAGTACCAGACTTGGCCCACTGCCCTTACAGACACATCAGGAGTACCATCTGATCTGTGGTCATGGAGATATACTAAAGACTTTCTGGGTGGAAGTGTAAACATTTACAGTGCTCCTTCCAAGCATTTGGACTGGGGGGTGTGGGCTTCCACATACCGAATCCTGACGGGTCCATGGGGAGGATGCACATGGGACTGGATTATTCACCGAAACATCTGGGAAATTAGACCACTTGGTATACCTAACTGATTTATAGTCAGTGCCCCAATCCCTTAGTTGTCAGACAAACAGGATTCCACTTTTTTGTCCGTGCATTCATTCCTGGATTGTGGGTGGCTAAGCTCAAGAGAGCAGTTGTAAATATTTCTGCAGAGCTTGAAAAAAAACAGCTAATGCATTAATAGACGCTTTCCAAAAGTTGCAACGAAAGACTGATGAAGTAGCAGAAGTAACTTTGCAAAATAGACGTGTGTTAAATGCCATGAATGCTGAATTAGAGGGGGGCTTGTGCTCGCATTGGGGAAAAATGTTGCTTTGCTGTTAATCACTCTGGCTTAATTGACAAATATTTACAAGCTATTAAGAATGTTGCTGTTGTTTTCCATGCTATATCTCTTGATCACACTTTTAGTTTTAAGGACCTCCACTCAGACCTTGGGTCATGGTTTACTAGCCTCCCCCGTACAATTGTTAAATGGATATGTGTCCCAAGAGTACCATTATGGTCCTCTAGGGACAAAGGGGGGATTGTTAGGCCTGAATAAAGATATAGCAGACAAAACCAGGTATGCCAACCTGACCAAAGTCAGGCTAACAGAGGTTTGTGGGTAATCCCTGAGTGGAAAACACTGAGAAGCAGCAGCATGTCTCACAAGCGCTGGGAAAAAGTGAGATAAGAGAGAAGCTGCATTCCTGGCATAGTACCAGATGTGCTGTGTTCGGGCAGCTCCTTCGAAGAACTGATAAGAGTCCTAGTTTCCCAGCCTCCTTGTTTTCGCTCCCTGGTTTTGTTCTTTGTTTGTTTTTAACTCCCCTACATTTCTAACTTTAGGCATGCATGTATAATAAAGGTGTCTAGTTTCTAGTTGTTAGAAGAAGGGGGTGGGTTGCTCCAGTGAATAATTTATGACGCGACGGAACTGTCTACATAGGCTTATACTAAGATGTAAAGAGCAGGCTGGTTCTCTCTGGAGACGAGCTGCTCTCTATTGATGCGTGCACTTGTCAATAAAGAGCTTTTGATCGGACCTTGCTGGTGTTGCCTGTCTCTCTCGCGGTCAGACAATGAACTTTGCCGTCTGGGTTAGAGTCCCTGACATAAGTATAATCTAATATCTCATTGAAAGGTGACAGGGCCAGAAAGAGTTAATTAACTCACCTCACCGACTGACCTGCCCCGTGGGTGAACCTTAAAAACTGGTTAACAAGATATGTAAATGAACAGAGCTTTGAAATGCAAGTCTGCAGTGTTAGAGGTAGAAGGGGAGGTGTTTGCTCAGGTCTTGTGATGTCAGCAAAGAAGTCTTGTCTATTGCTCTAGTTTTAATTCAAAGAGCAAAAAAAGAATATTAACATTTATGATGATACTTGAGTGAAATAGTATTATTGTCTGTGTCTCTTTGAAGGTTGTGGTAATCTGTATCTGAACCGTTTGATGGATGTACTAATATCCAGGATGTTTGGAAGAAGAGTTAAGGCTATTGTTTTCTCAGGCTAAAAGGCTGCTGGAAATGTTTAAGAACCTGGGACACGATCCTTCTTCATCTCAGATCTGCTTTGGGTTTCAAGAGGGGGAAACCTTAAGCCACAAGGATTGAGATCCCCAGTCATTGACTGGAGCCACCCTGAATATGGACAGTGGATTATAACCTATGGACTATTTCTAAAAGGACTTTTGGCAACTACAAGCTCATGTCTACTTTGTATCTGAACCTCAAAAATTGAATTCAAGTCTATATGTCTATTAATCTTTTAACCAACACTCACTCTCTCTCTTTTCTTTTCTAATAAATTTTAGCTTAGTTAATAAGAATTGGCGATAGCATGTATTTTAGGTAAAATCTAAGTTATAATTGAACCTGGTTATGTGGCTGATCCTTTGGGATCGGAAGAATCTTTTCTTTTATATGATGAAGTAAGATTTTCAGGAATCATCATCATATCTAACAGGTGTGTCTGGACGGAGGCCTGAGGCTGGGTACTTTAAGGGAACTGCGTGGTTTAAACTTCTAAGTAACCAGTGAGGTACTACAGAAGCTGTTTTGTGCTGGCTTGGTAAATCTAAGTATTGAAATAACCAGCAGCGTTTGGGATTTGTCTGCCCTGTTTTGTTTGCAATTCACTCTGATTGAGTGAGCTGAGCTGGCTCCCACGGGCAGCACCGTCACACCTACAGCCAGGCTGCAGAGGTCCGGGGGATCTTAGGGGCCTTGGGGTGCACAGATACCTATGTCCAGGCCATAGCGGTCCCTGAGGGGCTTAGAGAGTTTGGGGGGACACAGATACCAATCTCCATGCTCTAGGGTCCCATGGGGGCTTAGAGGGTTCTTGGGGGGCACATATTCCTACATCCAGGCTGTAGGGTTACCAGGGGGGCTTAGGGGGTTAGTGGGGGCAAAGATACCTACGTCCAGGCTGGAGGCATCCTGGGAGTCTTAGGGGATTTGTGGGGGCCAAAGACACCTATGATGTCCAGGCTGTAGGGGTACCAGTGAGTTTTAGGGGTTCGAGTGGGCACAGATACGTATGTCCAGGCTTTATCGTTCCCAGGGGGGGTTAGAGGTTTCGTGAGGGGCACAGATATCTACGTCCAGATTGTAGATGTCCCGGGAGGGGGGGTTAGGGGGGTTGTGGGAGTGCAAATACCTATGTCCAGGCTGTAAAGGGTTCCTGGGGGCTTAGAGGGTTTCTGAGGGGCACATATACCTACGTGCACACTGGAGTGTCGCAAGGGGCTTATGGAGTCTATATGGGGAACAGATACCAATGTTCTGGCTGTATAGGTCCCTCTGGGGCTTAGGGGGTTTGTGGGGGGCACAGATACCTAAGTTCAGGCTGGAGGGATCTCTGAGTGTCTTAGGTGTTTGGTGGGAGGCACAGATACCTACGTCCAGGCTGCAGGGGTCTCGGAGGGGCTTAGGGTCTGTCACGGAGTGTGGGGGAGTCCGGTCCTGCACCCCTCTTCCTGGGACTCACAGTGACTCTCAGCCAGCCAGTAAAACAGAAGGTTTATTGGACAACAGGAGGGAAGGATGCAGCAGAGCTTGGAGGCACAAGCAGGACCCCACAATCAAGTCCTTCTAGGGGTTCAGGAAACTTAGTTCCCAGTTTTGGAATCCCTGAATTCCAACCACCCAGACCAAAACCAAAACTGAACTAACCCAACTCCCTCTAGCTGGCCATTTGCTGTGTCCAGCTTCCCGGGCAAAGGTGCTGACCCCTCCCCGCGCCTAGCTCAGGTTACAGGCTGAGCACGTGTCCGGTCCTAAAATCACCCCCTGCTCTCCCATCCCCCACACAGACAGTCCCTACTCCATCACAGTAATGCCCAGAGCATTTCGCGCATGGAGCAACAGTAACTCTGTGTGGTCACGCAGGGTAATGCTCAGAGCATTTCCCCCGTGGAGCAACAGTGACACCATGTGGCCACACAGGATAATGCACAGAGCATTTCCATGCATGGAGCAACAGTGGCACCGTGTGGCCACGCAGGCTAATACACAGAACATTTCCTGCATGGAGCAACAGTGGCATCGTGTGGCCACGCAGGGTAATACACAGAGCATTTCCATGCATGGAGCAACAGTGGCACCGTGTGGCCACGCAGGCTAATTCACAGAACATTTCCTGCATGGAGCAACAGTGACACCATGTGGTCACGCAGGCTAATACACAGAGCATTTCCTGCATGGAGCAACAGTGGCATCGTGTGGCCACGCAGGGTAATACACAGAGCATTTCCTGCATGGAGCAACAGTGACACCGTGTGGCCACACAGGGTAATGCACAGAACATTTCCCCGCATGGAGCAACAGTGACATCATATGGTGACGCAGGGTAATGCACAGTGCATTTCCTGCGTTGAGCAACAGTGACACCATGTGGCCACACAGGGTAATGCACAGAGCATCGCACCTACGTGGAGGCTGTAGAGATCCCTCGAGGGCTTACGGGGGTTCGTAGGGTCACAGATATCTACATCCAGTATGGGCGGGACCCTGGGAGAGTTAGTGGGGTTGTGAGGGGCATAGGTACTTGCGTCCAGGCTGTAGAGGTCCTGGTGGGGATTAAAGGCTTCCTGGAGGACAGCAATATCTACGTCCAGGCTGAAGGGGTCCCTGGACGCTTAGGGGGTTGTGGTGAGCACAGTGATCCCTGGGGGTATAGGGACTTGGTGAGGGGCACAGATACCTATGTATGTCCTGGAGGGGTCCCTGGGGGGGGTTTAGTGGTACTGTAGGAGACACAGATACCTACGTCCAGGCTATAGGCATTCTGGGGGTGCTTAGGGCTTTGGGGGGGGCACAGATACCTACATCCAGGCTGGAGGGGTCCCGGGGGGCTTAGGTGGTTTGTGGGGAGGGGCACAGATATGTACATCCAGGCTGGAGATGTTCCGGAGAGGATTAGGGGTTTACGGATGGCAGAGATATCTATCTCCATACTCTAGGGGTCTCAGGGGGCTTAGGGCTGGATGTGTCCCGAGGAGCTTAGGGGGTTTGTGGGGTGCTCAGACACCTGTGTCCAGGCTGTAGGGAACCCTGGAGGCTTAGGGGGTTCGTGGGGGTCACAGGTAGTTACGTCCAGGCTGAAGGGGTAATGGGAGTTCTTAAGGGATCGGGGCTGACACAGATACCTACGTCCAAGGTCTAGGGGAGGCAGGAGAAGTGAAACGGCCATGGTGTGCTTTCAGGTAGGGATAATAATGATCCACTCTTACCTACCTCATGGTGGGTGGAGGATGGGGATCCATTGGAGAGTGTCACTAAGAGTAGTGCATAATATGAGGTGTCCCATCACGTTTACTCAGAGCAGATTATGACATAATAGATTAACTGAAACAGTCTTTTTTATTTGCATTTTTTTATTTTGGAATTGTTAAGAGCAGCAATGACTTAGCTCAGACTGAAGCATCTTATCTAATTTTCAAGATCTAAGTGTCTCCTCCTTGTGTGTGATGACACAATTTAACACACTGTGACAAACAGGAGATGCTTTTGTTTTGCAACAAAATCTTTTTGCAAAGAACTTCCATCTCACTTGTTATGATTCTGAGAAACAAACTGGTTTAGTCTGAATGGGATATTTGGACAGAAACGGTTGGAATGAAATTTTCCCACCATCGCAGTTCCTGAGCTCTATCCCTGCCTCTGTGGGGATTTGTTGTCTGTTAGAACAGGAGTCTGACTGGCGGCTTCTCTTTCTGGCTCTGCCACCGCCTTGCTGTGTAGGCCCTTGGGTAGGTCACTTCCCTTCTCTGTACCTCAGGCTCCTCCCATTTGTCCAATGGGAACAGGGACAGTTCTCGAATTCTGGGCAGTTGTGAGCCTGAGTGAGAAAAGGGGTGTTGAAGCCCTCTGTGAAGAAGAAAGGGGAGTTTCACGGTGGTTTTGCACCAAGGAATTCTAAACCAAAACTGAACTAACTCCCTCGAGTCCTTCTGGGGGTTCAGGAAGCTTAGTTCCCAGTTTGGGATTCTCTGAATTCCAACTACCCAGCTCCAAACCAAAACTGAACTAACTCCCTCCAGCCGACCCCTTCCTGTGTCCAGCTTCCCGGGCAAAGGTGCTCACTCTCTCAGCCCTGCCTAGCTCGAGTTACAGGCTTAGGTCCTGTCCCTCACCTAAAGTCACCCCCTGCTCTCCCATCCCCCACACAGACAGTCCCCACTCCATCACAGTAATGCCCAGAGCATTTCCCGCATGGAACAACAGTGACACCATGTGGCCACGCAGGGTAATGCCCAGAGCATTTCCTGCATGGAGCAATAGTGACACTGTGTGGCCACTCAGGGTAATGCACAGAGCATCACAACTACGTAGAGGCTGTAGAGATCCCTGGGGGCTTAGGGGTCATGGGAGGTAGAGATAGCTACGTCCAGGCTGGAGGCATTCTGGGGGGTTTAAGGGGGTTCGTAGGGTCACAGATACCTACGTCCAGGATGGTCGGGACTCTGGGGGAGTTAGGGGGATTGTGGGGGGCATAGGTACTTGCGTCCAGGCTGTAGAGGTCCTGGTGGGGATTAAGGGCTTCCTGGAGGACACCAATATCTACGTCCGGGCTGGAGAGGTCCCTGGACGGCTTAGAGGTTGTGGTGAGCACAGTGATCCCTGGGGGTTTAGGAACTTGGTGAGGGGCACAGATACCTATGTTTGTCCTGGAGGGTTCCCTGAGGGGGCTTAGTGGTATTGTAGGGGACACAGATACCTACGTCCAGGCTATAGGCATTCTGGGGGGGGCTTAGGGCTTTGGGGGGGCACAGATACCTACATCCAGGCTGGAGGGGTCCCGGGGTGCTTAGGGGGGTTGTGGGGGGCACAGCTATGTACGTCCAGGCTGGAGAGGTTCCAGGGAGTATAAGGAATTTTTGTGGACAGCAGAGATACCTATCTCCAGGATCTAGGGGTCCCTGGGGGGCTTAGGGTTTTTTTGGGAGGCACAGATAACTATGTCCAGGTTGGAGTGGTTCCTGGGGGGTTTAGGGGGTTCCTGGGGGGCACAGATACCTAGGTCCATGCTGTAGGGGTCCCCGGGTGGATTAGGGGTTTTCTGAGGGGTACAGATACATACGTCTAGGCTGTAGGGGTCCCTGGGAGGCTTAGGGGGTTTGTGGGGGGCAGCGATACCTAAGTCCAGGCAATAGGGCTTCCAGGGGGAATTAGTGTGTTGGGGGGGCACAGATACCTAGATCCAGGCTGGAGGGTTCCCGATGGGGGGGGGGCTTAGGCAGTTTGTGTTCGGCAAAGATACCTACCTCCAGGCTGGAGGGGTGTCTCGGCACTTAGGGATTGTGGGGGGGCACAGATACCTCCGTCCAGGCTGGAGGGTCCCTGGGGAGCTTAGCGGGTTCGTAGGTGGCACAGATACCTAAATCCAGGCTGGAGGGATCCAGGGGGGGCTTATGGGGTTCAGGGGGCACAGATACTTATCTCTAGGCTGTAGTGGTCCCTGGTGGGCTTAGGGGGTTTTGGGGGGCCCCAGATACCTAAGTCCATGCTGTAGGGGTCCCTACAGGTGCTTATGGGTTCATGGGGTGCACAGATACTTATGTTCAGGCTGGAGGGGGCAGGGGGGGGTTGGGGTTTCATGGGGGGCACAGATACGAACGTCCAGGCTGTAGGAGTCCCAGGGGGGCTGTGGGGGTACAGATACCTACATCTAGTCTGGATGGGTCCTGGGGGTTATAGGGGGTTTGTAGGGGGCACAGATACCTAGGTACAGGCTGTCGGTGTCCCGAGGAGATTAGGCGGTTCACTGGGGGCTCAGATACATCCAGGCTGGATGTGTCCCGAGGAGCTTAGGGGGTTCGTGCGGTGCTCAGACACCTGTGTCCAGGCTGTAGGGTTCCCTGGGGGCTTAGGGGGTTCGTGGGGGTCACAGGTAGTTACGTCCAGGCTGAAGGGGTAATGGGAGTGCTTAAGGGATCGGGGCTGACACAGATACCTACGTCCAGGGTCTAGGGGTCCCGAGGGGATTGGGGGTTGAGGGGGGAACAGATACCTACGTCATAGCTGGAGGTGTCTTGGGTGGTTTAGGAGGTTCGTTGGAGTCACAGATACCTAAGTCCAGGCTGTAGGGGTTCCTGGGGCATTCAGGGATTTCTGGGGGTCACAGATACCTACGTGCAGACTAGAGGGGTCCCAGAGGTCTTAGGAGAATTATGGGGGTCACAGATACCTACATGCAGACTGGAGGGGTCCTGGAGCGCTTAGGAGATTTATGGGGGCACAGATACCAACATACTGGCTGTAAAGGTCCCTGGGGGGCTTTGTGGGTTCGGGGGGCACAGATACCAATGTCCTGGCTGTAGATGTTCCTGGGGTACATAGAGGGGCTGTGGTCGCACATAACCCTACATCCAGGCTGTCGGGGTCCCGGGGGCCCCTGGCCAAATTGGGTCCCCCTGGAAAAGTCTCCCTCACGGTGGCCCCAGGGCTGGAGGAGCTCCCACTCCCTGATATGGCGCAGAGGCTGCAGCAGGGGCACAGAGCTTCTCTGGTGTCAGGGCCACGGCGGGTCAGGGGTAAAGGAGTGAGACCAGAGAAGCTCTGTGCCCCTGCTGCAGCCCCCAGGTAATAGAAGGGAGTGGGAGCTCTTCCAGCCCTGAGGCCACCGTGGAGGAACATCTACAGCCAGGACATTGGTATCTGTCATACATTAGAAGCAAGAGGAATACTAAGGACAGGGTAGGCCCACTGCTCAGTGAGGAGGGGGAAACAGTAACGGGAGACTTTGGAAATGGCAGAGATGCTTAATGACTTCTTTGTTTCAGTCTTCACTGAGAAGTCTGAAGGAATGTCTAGTATAGTGAATGCTTACGGGAAGAGGGTAGGTTTAGAAGAAAAAATAAGGAAAGAGCAAGTAAAAAATCACTTAGAAAAGTTAGATGCCTGCAAGTCACCAGGGCCTGATGAAATGCATCCTAGAATACTCAAGGAGTTAATAGAGGAGGTATCTGAGCCTCTAGCTATTATCTTTGGGAAATCATGGGAGACGGGGGAGATTCCAGAAGACTGGAAGGGGGCAAATATAGTGCCCATCTATAAAAAGGGAAATAAAAACAACCCAGGAAACTACAGACCAGTTAGTTTAACTTCTGTGCCAGGGAAGATAATGGAGCAGGTAATCAAAGAAATCATCTCCAAACACTTGGAAGGTTGTAAGGTGATAGGGAATAGCCAGCATGGATTTGTAAAGAACAAATCATGTCAAACTAATCTGATAGCGTTCTTTGATAGGATAACGAGCCTTGTGGATAAGGGAGAAGCGGTGGATGTGATTTACCTAGACTTTAGTAAGGCATTTGATACGGTCTCGCATGATATTCTTATAGATAAACTAGGAAAGTACAATTTAGATGGGGCTACTATAAGGTGGGTGCATAACTGGCTGGATAACCGTACTCAGAGAGTAGTTGTTAATGGCTCCCAATCCTGCTGGAAAGATATAACAAGTGGGGTTCCGCAGGGGTCTGTATTGGGACCGGTTCTGTTCAATATCTTCATCAACGATTTAGATGTTGGCATAGAAAGTACGCTTATTAAGTTTGCGGATGATACCAAACTGGGAGGGATTGCAACTGCTTTGGAGGACAGGGTCAAAATTCAAAATGATCTGGACAAATTGGAGAAATGGTCTGAGGTAAACAGGATGAAGTTCAATAAAGATAAATGCAAAGTGCTCCACTTAGGAAGGAACAATCAGTTTCACACATACAGAATGGGAAGAGACTGTCTAGGAAGGAGTATGGCAGAAAGAGATCTAGGGGTCGTAGTGGACCACAAGCTTAATATGAGTCAACAGTGTGATACTGTTGCAAAAAAAGCAAACGTGATTCTGGGATGCATTAACAGGTGTGTTGTAAACAAGACACGAGAAGTCATTCTTCCGCTTTACTCTGCGCTGGTTAGGCCTCAACTGGAGTATTGTGTCCAGTTCTGGGCACCACATTTCAAGAAAGATGTGGAGAAATTGGAGAGGGTCCAGAGAAGAGCAACAAGAATGATTAAAGGTCTTGAGAACATGACCTATGAAGGAAGGCTGAAGGAATTGGGTTTGTTTAGTTTGGAAAAGAGAAGACTGAGAGGGGACATGATAGCAGTTTTCAGGTATCTAAAAAGGTGTCATCAGGAGGAGGGAGAAAACTTGTTCACCTTAGCCTCCAATGATAGAACAAGAAGCAATGGGCTTAAACTGCAGCAAGGGAGATTTAGGTTGGACATTAGGAAAAAGTTCCTAACTGTCAGGGTAGTTAAACACTGGAATAGATTGCCTAGGGAAGTTGTGGAATCTCCATCTCTGGAGATATTTAAGAGTAGGTTAGATAAATGTCTATTAGGGATGGTCTAGACAGTATTTGGTCCTGCCATGAGGGCAGGGGACTGGACTCGATGACCTCTCGAGGTCCCTTCCAGTCCTAGAGTCTATGAGTCTATGAGTAATCTGTGCCCCCCATAAACCACCTAATCCCCACGGGAACCCCTACAGCCAGGATGTTGTTATCTGTCCCCCTATAAATCTCCTAAGCCCTCTGGAACCCTTCCAGTCTGAACGTAGGTATCTGTGACCCCCAGAAATCCCCGAATACCCCAGGAACCCCTACAGCCTGGACTTAGGGATCTGTGACTCCAACGAACCTCCTAAACCACCCAGGACCCCTTCAGCTAGGACGTAGGCATCTGTTCCCCCCTCAACCCCCAATCCCCTCGGGACACCTAGACCCTGGACGTAGGTATCTGTGTCCGCTCCGATTCCCTAAGCACCCCCATTACCCCTTTAGCCTGGACGTAGGTATCTGTACTCCCACAAACCCCCTAAACGTCCCAGCGACCCCTTCAGCCTGGAAGTCCCTATCTGTGACACCCACGAACCTCTAACCTCCCAGGGATCCCTACACCCTGGACACAGGTGTCTGAGCACCCCACAAACCCCCTAAGCTCCTCGGGACACATCCAGCCTGGATGTATCTGAGCCCCCAGTGACTTAAGCTAGGCAGCCTGTAACTTAAGCTAGGCAGCGGGGAGGGGGTCAGCACCTTTGCCCAGGAAGCTGAATAAAGGAAGGGGCTGGCTGGAGGGAATTAGTTCAGTTTTGGTTTGGAGCTGGGTTGTTGGAATTCAGGGAATCCCAAACTGGGAACTAAGCTTCCTGAACCCCCAGAAGGACTCGATTTAGGGGTCCTGGTTGTGCCCAAAAGCCCTGCTGTATCCTTCATTCCTGTTGGGCAAAAAAACCTTCTGTTTTACTGGCTGGCTGAGTCACTGTGTGTCCCAGGAAGAGGGGTGCATGGCCAGATTCCACCACACTATGTGACACCCCCTAAGTCCCTCTGGGACCCCTGCAGCCTGGACGTAGGTATCTGTGCCCCCCACCAAACTCCTGAGCTTCCCCCCGACCCCCTACAGCCTGGACCTAGATATCTGTGCCCCCCACGAACTCCCTAAGCCCCCCAGGGACCCCTTGAGCATGGACGTAGGTGGAACCCTTCTGCCAGGCTGAACTGATAGCAGCAAGGACTCGGTTCAATACATAGGGGTCCCTTGCCTACAATGTAATGCTAACCAGCTCGAGCCCCCACCCAGTGACATGGGAAAATTTTACATACGCACTCATAGGTGCCTCAAAGAGGCAATACTTCCCCTCTCGCAAGCACAGAGTCTGGGTGTAGCAGAAAATGTTTAATAACGTGAGATTAACAACATAGCATTAAATTGGGAAAACACCTCAACTAGGCCGTGTCCTTTTCCCTGGGCTCATGAGTCCAGCAATCCCCAAATCACCCCAAGGCTCCAAAGTCCAATATCTCCAACGTTTCAAGAGTCCAGCAACCCCAAAATCACCCACAGTTGCGCAACCCCAGACTTCAAGAGTCTATCTGCAGGGTTTTTCCCCCTGCCAGCCTGAGTAGAAAGGGGCACCTTATGTGGTCCAATGCTGACTGCTCTGCCTCTCCATGGGATTCTGCTTTTGCCTTCCCCACAAACTGCTCAGCTCGGTCCACCAGCTGCTCTGCCAGCCGACCTGTGTTCTGCTCCAGCTATCCCCCAAAACTGCTAGACTCACCTCACTCCGTGGGACGCTCCCACAAACTGCTCCTGTCTGCCAACTACTGTGTTCTGCAATATAGTTTCAGAGTCCCCCACAAGCTAACACATCTTTTCAGTGATTTCAGCTCAAGAACCTAGAAATTCAACTTTTAAGAAAATAAAAAATCAACACTGCTATTCAACTGTTAAAAGAAAAAAAGTGTAATTGGTGACTCTAGCTCACCCAAGGAGCCCACTCCCTTGTCTAATGAGTGCCACTCAACTGATGGTGAGAATCCCTGTCTCAAAGCTGTTTCACAGTTCCTCATCCACACAATCAGGGTGACAACACTCCACATCTCACACCCCAACAACAAATAAACTGGGGATACCATAGCTGCCAAAGTAACCATCCCAGGCTGCCGTGGCCGTGTCACGCACGGTGAGTGTGTCTATGCAAACATGATCAGACCCTGAAATCCTTTTCCACACTTGCCATAATTCACCACCAGATGTGAGGGTAGAGTTCATCCTGCTTCTGCTTACATAGGTATCTGTGCCCCCCACAACCCCCTAATCTCACCAGAACCCATCTAGCCTGGATAATGGTATCTGTGCTCTCCACAAACCTCTAAGCCCCCCAAGGAACCCACAAGCCCAGATGTAGGCATCTGTATGCCCCACACACCCCTTAATACCCACAGGAACCTTCCAGACTGTAGCTAAGTATATGTGACCCCTAGAGCCCCACAAAGTCCCTCGGGACCCCTACAGCATGGATGTTTGTATCTGTGACCGACAAAAACCGCCTAAGCTACCCAGGGCCACCTACCATCAGGATGTAGGTATCTGTTCCCCCCCCAAACACACCTAATCCCCCCGGAACCCCTCCAGCCTAGATTTAGGTATCTCTGACCCCACGAATCTGCTAATACATGACAGGACCCCTCCAGCATCGACATAGGTAACTGTGCCCACGCAACCCTCCTAAGACCCCCAAAACCCCTCCAGCCTAGACGCAGGTATCTGTGCCCAACATGAACCCCCTAAGGTCCCTAGGACCCCTCTTGCCTGGATGAATGTATCTGTGCCCCTTACAAACCCCTAAGCCCCCCCCAGGATCCCTATAGACAGGACGTAGATATCTGTGCACCCTCACGAACCCACTGATCCTCTCAGCGACCCCTACAGCATGGAAGTAGATATCTGTACCCCAAAATTCCCCAAAGTAACCCCAGGACCCCTACAGCCTCGATATAGGTATCTGTGCCCCCGCACAACTCCCTAATACCCCCAGAACTCCTCCAGCCTGGACGTAGATATTTGTGACTTCCAGGAACCCCCAAAGCCCTCCCCAGGACTTCTCCAGTCCCTACATAGGTATCTCTGCCCCCCACCAGCCTTCTAAGACCCATAGGGCCCCCACCAGCCTGGTTATAACTATGTGTACGCCACACAAACCCCCTAAGCTCCCCAGGGCCCCCTCCAACCGGCACGTAGGTATCTGCGCAACCACAAACCCTTAAGTCCCCCAGGGACCCCTCCAGACCATACGTAGGTTTCTGTGACCCTTACCAACTCCTTAAACCCCCAGGGACCACTACAGCATGGACGTATGTATCTATGCTCACCACAACCCCCTAAGCCATCCAGGGACCTCTCCAGCCCTGACGTAGATATTTGTGCCCCTCATGAAGCCCCTAATGCCCACCAGAATGTCTCCAGCCTGGACGTAGCTATCTGTGCCCCCCACGACCCCTAAGCCCCCCAGGGATCTCTACAGCCTCTACATAGGCGTGATGCTCTGTGCATTACCCTGCATGGCCACATGTTGTCACTGTTCCTCTATGAGAGAAATGCTCTGTGCATTACTCTGCGTGGCCACATGGAATCACTGTTGCTCCATCCAGGAAATGCTCTGTGCATTTCCCTGCTTGGCCACATGGTGTCACTGTTGCTCCATGCAGGAAATGCTCTGTCCATTACCTGGTGTGGTCACAAGATGTCAATGTTGCTTCATGCGGGAAATGTTCTGTGCATTACCCTGTGTGGCCACATGGTGTCACTGTTGCTCCACAGGGGAAATGCTCTGTGCATTTCCCTGCATGGCCACATGGTGTCACTGTTGCTCCATGCAGGAAATGCTCTGTCCATTAGCTGGTGTGGTCACAAGGCGTCAATGTTGCTCCATGTGGGAAATGCTCTGTGCATTACCCTGCCTGGCCACACGGTGTCACTGTTGCTCCATATGGGAAATGTTCTGTGCGTTACCGTGCGTGGCCACATGGTGTCACTGTTGCTCCATGCGGGAAATGCTCTGTGCATTACTGTGATGGAGTAGGGACTGTCTGTGTGGGGGATGAGAGAGCAGGGGGTGACTTTAGGACCGGACACGTGCTCAGCCTGTAACCTGAGCTAGGCGGGGGGAGGGGTCAGCACCTTTGCCCGGGAAGCTGGACACAGCAAATGGCCAGCTGGAGGGAGTTGGGTTAGTTCAGTTTCGGTTTTGGTCTGGGTGGTTGGAATTCAGGGATTCCCAAACTGGGAACTAAGTTTCCTGAACCCCTAGAAGGACTTGATTTTGGGGTCCTGCTTGTGCCTCCAAGCTCTGCTGTATCCTTCGCTCCTGTTGTCCAATAAACCTTCTGTTTTACTGGCTGGCTGAGAGTCACTGTGAGTCCCAGGAAGAGGGGTGCAGGACCGGACTCCCCCACACTCCGTGACAGACCCTAAGCCCCTCCGAGACCCCTGCAGCCTGGACGTAGGTATCTGTGCCTCCCACCAAACACCTAAGACACTCAGAGATCCCTCCAGCCTGAACTTAGGTATCTGTGCCCCCCACAAACCCCCTAAGAACCTGAGGGACCTATACAGCCAGAACATTGGTATCTGTTCCCCATATAGACTCCATAAGTCCCTTGCGACACTCCAGTGTGCACGTAGGTATATGTGCCCCTCAGAAACCCTCTAAGCCCCCAGGAACCCCTACAGCCTGGACATAGGTATTTGCACTCCCACAACCCCCCTAACCCCCCCCTCCCGGGACATCTACAATCTGGACGTAGATATCTGTGCCCCTCACGAAACCTCTAACCCCCCCTGGGAACGATACAGCCTGGACATACGTATCTGTGCCCACTCGAACCCCTAAAACTCACTGGTACCCCTACAGCCTGGACATCATAGGTGTCTTTGGCCCCCACAAATCCCCTAAGAGTCCCAGGATGCCTCCAGCCTGGACGTAGGTATCTTTGCCCCCCACTAACCCCCTAAGCCCCCCTGGTAACCCTACAGCCTGGATGTAGGAATATGTGCCCCCCAGGAACCCTCTAAGCCCCCATCGGACCCTAGAGCATGGAGATTGGTATCTGTGTCCCCCCCAAACTCTCTAAGCCCCCCAGGGACCGCTATGGCCTGGACATAAGTATCTGTGCACCCCAAGGCCCCTAAGATCCCCCGGACCTCTGCAGCCTGGCTGTAGGTGTGACGGTGCTGCCCGTGGGAGCCAGCTCAGCTCACTCAATCAGAGTGAATTGCAAACAAAACAGGGCAGACAAATCCCAAACGCTGCTGGTTATTTCAATACTTAGATTTACCAAGCCAGCACAAAACAGCTTCTGTAGTACCTCACTGGTTACTTAGAAGTTTAAACCACGCAGTTCCCTTAAAGTACCCAGCCTCAGGCCTCCGTCCAGACACACCTGTTAGATATGATGATGATTCCTGAAAATCTTACTTCATCATATAAAAGAAAAGATTCTTCCGATCCCAAAGGATCAGCCACATAACCAGGTTCAATAATAACTTAGATTTTACCTAAAATACATGCTATAGCCAATTCTTATTAACTAAGCTAAAATTTATTAGAAAAGAAAAGAGAGAGAGTGAGTGTTGGTTAAAAGATTAATAGACATATAGACTTGAATTCAATTTTTGAGGTTCAGATACAAAGTAGAGATGAGCCTGTAGTTGCCAAAAGTCCTTTTAGAAATAGTCCATAGGTTATAATCCAATGTCCATATTCAGGGTGGCTCCAGTCAATGACTGGGGATCTCAATCCTTGTGGCTTAAGGTTTCCCCCTCTTGAAACCCAAAGCAGATCTGAGATGAAGAAGGATCGTGTCCCAGGTTCTTAAACATTTCCAGCAGCCTTTCAGCCTGAGAAAACAATAGGCTTAACTCTTCTTCCAAACATCCTGGCAATTAGTACATCCATCAAACGGTTCAGATACAGATTACCACAACCTTCAAAGAGACACAGACAATAATACTATTTCACTCAAGTATCATCATAAATGTTAATATTCTTTTTTTGCTCTTTGAATTAAAACTAGAGCAATAGACAAGACTTCTTTGCTGACATCACAAGACCTGAGCAAACACCTCCCCTTCTACCTCTAACACTGCAGACTTGCATTTCAAAGCTCTGTTCATTTACATATCTTGTTAACCAGTTTTCAAGGTTCACCCACGGGTCAGGTCAGTCGGTGAGGTGAGTTAATTAACTCTTTCTGGCCCTGTCACCTTTCAATGAGATATTAGATTATACTTATGTCAGGGACTCTAACCCAGACGGCAAAGTTCATTGTCTGACCACGAGAGAGACAGGCAACACCAGCAAGGTCCGATCAAAAGCTCTTTATTGACAAGTGCACGCATCAATAGAGAGCAGCTCGTCTCCAGAGAGAACCAGCCTGCTCTTTACATCTTAGTATAAGCCTATGTAGACAGTTCCGTCGCGTCATAAATTATTCACTGGAGCAACCCACCCCCTTCTTCTAACAACTAGAAACTAGACACCTTTAGTATACATGCATGCCTAAAGTTAGAAATGTAGGGGAGTTAAAAACAAACAAAGAACAAAACCAGGGAGCGAAAACAAGGAGGCGGGGAAACTAGGACTCTTATCAGTTCTTCGAAGGAGCTGCCCGAACACAGCACATCTGGTACTATGCCAGGAATGCAGCTTCTCTCTTATCTCACTTTTTCCCAGCGCTTGTGAGACATGCTGCTGCCTCTCAGTGTTTTCCACTCAGGGATTACCCACAAACCTCTGTTAGCCTGACTTTGGTCAGGTTGGCATACCTGGTTTTGTCTGCTATATCTTTATTCAGGCCTAACAATTATAATGTCACAGTCTCGGTGAGTTGACTGCTGCAGCTCCCCGTAGACTCTGCCTGCGCCTCTCACCGAGCTCGAGTACAGCAGGCGAGGGGAGAGCACTCAATGTATTGCATCTACACTAGACGCGATATATCAACCCCCGCTGGATCGATCGCTGCCCACCGATTCGGCAGGTGGTATAGACATACCCCGAGTATCTGGTGATCGGAGCTGGACCCCCGAGGGGGACACATTGAAGGAACTCAGGGGTTAAGGTGCCTCTATTGTCAACTGTCAGGGCTGCTGTGGCTCAGAGGAGGGTGCTTGACTGCCTGGCAGGCTTAGGCGCCGCAAGCCTTGGAGGTGGGAGAAGTGAAGCGGCCACGGCGTGCTCGGGGTGCTCGTGCTTGGAGCAGGGGTGAGCTCGGGCGACGGGGGTGCCGCAGGGCAGAGCAGGAGAGTTGCCACAAGAGGGGAGCCTTAGGGTGGAGGGGGGAGCTGCCACGGGTGGGGAGCCTCAGGGCAGGGGTGCGGGGGGGGAGGGTGCAAGGTGGAAGTTTCGCCTAGGGCATGAAACTTCCTTGCAACGGCCCTGCCCCACGCCCTGCCTGCAGCCAGCCCTGCACCCCCTGTCCTGCCCTGCCGGCAGTCAGCCTCTGTCTCCAGCCAGCCCTGCACCTTCTGCTTTGCCTGCACCAGCCGCATCCTCCCTGCCCTGTCTCCAGCCAACCCCTGATGCACCCCCCTGCCTGAAGCCAGCCAGCCACTCAGCCCTTGCCCTGCCTGAAGCCAGACCCTACCTCCAGCCAACCCCACATCCACTGGTGCCCTGCACTTCCCAGGGCAGTAACCCTGCACATCTGCTTCAATGAGGGGGGCAGGGAGCAGCTGGGACCCACACATGTGCACACCCTAGGGTGACCAGACAGCAAGTGTGAAAAATCGGGACGGCGTGGGGGGTAATAGGATCCTAGATAAGACCCCAAAATTCGGACTGTCCCTATAAAATTGGGACATCTGGTCACCACAGCACACCCCCAGGACTCCTGAGTTCCATTGCTGGGTTTCCTATTGGTTTCTCTGCTGGTTGTTTTCCTTTTTCTGGGGACTTTGGGCAAGTTGCTCCCCACTCTCGGGCTCTGTCCCCAGCAGTCAAATGGGGATTTCATACCTTCCCGCTATTGGAAAGTGCTGGGAGAATCCCCCAGCAAAAGCTGCTCTGACAGTGCTAAGCAGCATCTGACCATTCAAGGTCGGAGCTCACTGCCCAGGAGGAGTGCTTGGCTCTGGGATTTCACTTCAGCCCAGTGTAGAGAGAGAGCCCTAACCATGGAGTTTGGCTCAAGAAGACCAAGTCTCCAATTTGTTAAGGGTGTTTTGAATTTCAATCCTGTGCTCCAAAGTGCTTGGTGTCAGTTGTAAACTTTAGGAGCATGCTCTCCACTCCATTTTCCAAATCATTCATGAAAATATAGAATAGTACCTGACACCGGACTGATCCCTGCCAGACCCACTAGGTTCACCCTCCCCGTTGGGCAGCTAAACATGGAGAAGGGCTCCTGGAGTCTTGGCTTTCAACCAGCTCTGCACCCACATTACACTGATTGCAGCTGGACTACATTTCCCTCGTTTGCTTCTGAGAATGTCCTATGGGACTGTGTCGAAAGCCTTAGTAACACCAAGCTAGATCCCATCTATTGTTTACTCACCTCTACCAGGCCCAGAACCCTGCCAAAGAAGGAAAGAGGATTGGTTTGGAATGATTTGTTCTTGACAATTCCACGCTCACTAGTCAGAAGAACCAAATCATCCTGTAGGTGCTGCTGACAAACTGAGTGTTTAAGAATGTATTGCAGGATCTCTCCAGCTATGGCAGTCAGGCTAGCTAGTCTGTAAGTCCCAGAGGTCTTTTTGTTCTCCTTTGAAAGATAGGTCTTGTCTTGTTCATGGATGGGAAGATGTTCTTTTTCAGGGGTCTCAGACGAGAACTGGGGCACAACACCTGGTTTGTTAAGGCCACAAAAACGGAGGCAGGAACCTCTTCTCTGCTGCTGGCAAAGAACCACAGGTACCTAAAAGATAGGGACTCACATCTTTGAATGGGCTTTAAAAAGGCAGTGGTTAATAAGTTTGGCCCCGACCATTTCTTGTTTCCACAGACTAGACATTTTAGCAAACTTTAGAATTCCTTGGTGCTAAACACTGTGAAACTCCCCTTTCTCCTTCACAGAGGGCTTTAATACCCCTTATCTCACTTGGGCTCTAAACTGCCCATAGTTCGAGAACTGTTCCTGTTCCGATTGGACAGATGGGAGAAGGGAAGTGACCTACCCAAGGCCTACACAACAAGGCAATGGCAGAGCCAGAAAGAGAAGCAACCAGTTCTGACTCCTGTTCTAACAGATGAAAACACCCCAGAGCCCAGGAATCGAGGTGGTGGGAAAATTTCATTCAAACCGTTTCTGTCCGAAAATCCCATTTAGACTAAACCAGTTTGTTTCTCAAAATCATAACAAGTGGGATGAAAGATCTTTGCAAAAATATTTTGTTGCAAAACAAAAGCATCTCCTCTTTGTCAGAGTGTGTTAAATTGTCTCCTCGCACACAAAGAGGAGACACTTACATCTCAACCATTAGATAAGATGCTTCAATCTGAGCTAAGTCGTTGCTACTATTAACAATTTCAAAATAAAAAAATACAAATAAAATAGACGATTTCAGCTAATCTATTATGTCATAATCTGGGAAACTTCATATTATGCACTACTTCTAGTGACACTCCCAAATGGATCCGCATCCTTCACCCACCCTGAGGTAGGTAAGAGCGGATCATTATTATCCCTACTTGAAAGAGGGAGAAGCTCAGGCTGAGAAAGGAGAATTGACTTGTCTTAGGTCACACAGCCCGTCAGAGGCAGTGTTGGGAATAGGACCGAAGAGCCCTGATTTTCAAACAAACCATTGGATCTTGAATTTCAGACATTGAATGACCTGAATACTGTGCTCTCAGATGAGCTCCAGACCAACAACAGTGACAGTAATTATTCAGCAAGTATTTGAGGAGAACTGCAATGTTAGAGGGAATCATCAACTGCTCAGAGACAATTAATGCAGAGAAGCAGCAAAATTAATCAAAGATAGAACTGGTTCTGACTTATTTACTTGATCTTAAAAGAGAACAACAAGGACCCGAGTCTCCTCCCTGTCAACATCCCCCTGCTCAACCAATCAGGGTAGAGACGGAGGACGGGAGGCTGAGGGTTCTCACCAGAGAGCCCAAAGGATGGCCCAGGTCACCGGTGGGGATCACTGCCCGAGCACTATTTCAGTCCCACATTTTTGGGTGGACCTTCCATAGTGGGAGCTGCAGAGGACTTCCCTGCAAGACACACACACACACCTCCGTCCTGTTGTTGGGAAGGGAACAGGAGAAAGGACAAAAGAAGCAAGAGAAGAAGAGGAGGGAGGGATGGAGGAAGAGGTGAAACAAAAAGGACAAACCCTATTGTCCCCAGCGATTCTAAGGGACAAAATCCCAGGTGCGCAATAAAATTCTGCCTCCTTAAGCTCGTGTTTTCCATGCCTAGAATTCACTTGTCACCAGATAGATCAGACTGAACAGGTTTCAAACCTCCAGGAGGCTCTTACCTTCTAAACAGGGATGGCTGTTTTCTAGTAAAATCACTACAAGGGAAGGAGGAAACTCGGAAGAGGTTCCTCCTGGCGCTCACGTCCATGACCCCAAATAATCTCTCAGTCCTCAAAGAGAGACCTGGAGAAGGAAACGTGCTGAAGCAAAGCCACAGAGGTCTCTGAGGTTTCCCTGGCCCCTCGCCCCTGTCCTGCCTGGCTGATGTCAGCATCTCTCTGTGAGGTCACCACCTCCCCACCACCTTTGACCAATAGTCTGAGGTCCTGCAAACGGCCTTTGTGATGTCACTGCCACACCCCTCCCTTGCTGGGCTAATGTCCTGCCCCTGGCCAGGCACTTTGGAGGTTTGAGCTACTCCCTGTGGATCACCCCACTCAAGGAGCGTTCGTTCTAGGCAGCAAGCCAGCTAGACAGGAAAACATCAGACGCTGCTCCCAATGCTACACTCAGTTTTTCAGAAATTAGTCGACTTCATGGTCAGAAGACACCATTAGAGCATCTAACCTGCATATCACAGGCCTCCTCTATGACATAACAGCTACTTTGGGGGCAAACACATTCCAGAAAGGCATCTAGTCTTCATTAAATGACATCAGGAGATGGTGAATCCACCACTTTCCTTGGTAGCTTGCTCCTGTGGTGAATCATCCTCGCTGTTGACTACTGTGCCTCAGTTGTAATATGAATTTGTCTCTTTTCACTTTCCAGCCATTGGGTCTTGTTATGCCTTTCTCTGCTCCATTCAAGAGCCCGTAAATACCCAATCTTTTCTCTCCATTAAGGCCTTTCAACATTTCAATGAAATCACCTTTCAATCTTCTTTTGATAAGCTAAACAGGTTGAGCTCTTTCAATAGCTCACTGGAAGGCATTTTTCTCCAGCCCTCAGAACATTTGGTGGCTCTTTGCTGCCCTAGCTCCAATTTCACAACATCTTTTTCAAATGAGGATACCAGAACTGGAGGCAGTATAAAGGTTGTATAAAGGTAAAATTAAATAGGTTGCAGAGGAGTTTTTTTTAATTTCGGCTTTTGTTGCTAAAAATTTTGTCTCTCTGCGGTAAGAAAAAACACTCCCCGAATGCCAAAATTTGAGCCATGAAAAGCGGCAGTGTGAACAGCGCATCATAGGTGGAGCTGTGCTCCCGGTGACAAAGCTCCTGCCCCTCATTGGAGGTAGTTTGGCTTTGTTGCCGGGGAAGCTCTCTCTCAGCGATAAGGACGGCCACACAGCGCACCTTACAATGGCATGGTTAGAGTGGCACAGCTGCACCGTGGTAAGGTGCGCGGTGTAGACACAGCCTCAGAGCTGGGGAAAGCCGACAGGCGCTGAGGAGCACAGGGTTCAGACAGAGACATCCGTTAGGAGAGGAACTATTCACAGGGATTCTCTATAGCCTAGTAAGGTGGAGAGGATGGAAGATGATAATGTACAGGTAGGTTCTGATGAGAAACAGTGAAATGAAAGAGTCTCTCTCAATTACATCATGTAATAGCAGACAGCTAAAATGGGACACATTTTAGAAGTGCTTAAATACAAACGCTAAACGTCTAAGTACTAAGACTGGTGAATTTGAGTGCCTGGTATTGAGTGACGATATTGATAGAATAGGCATCACAGAAACCCTTGCACCCCCTCCTGCACCCACATGGGGAGACTGACCTGTGTGCATGGAGCAGCTGGCATTGCTGCCCCCCACTCCTCCCTGGAACGCTGCTCATGTGGGCACCCCTAGGGGCTGTGGGATGTGGGGGCAAGAAGTGAGATCATTCGAGCTCCCTGCATCCAGGTCACTTTCCTCAGCCGGGCTGCATAGCGGGAGGGCAGAGAGCACCAGCTTCTGATGCTCCCCTCACAGCACAGCCCAAGTGGGAAAAGTGACCAGGACACATGGAGCACATAGGGTTGCTCCTTACTCCCCTCAAACCTCTATGGACCCATGGAGGAGCATTGGGGCAGGGGAAAGCAGTGAGCACCTTTGCACTGCCACACGGTGCCCTTTGTCCCCTGGAGCCCTGGGCGTCTATCGGGGGGCACCACCCCTAAGGCCGGCCAGGCTCCCCAGAACGAGCAGCAGAAAACACAGAGACTGGCCACACACTGAGCAGTGGTAGCCTGGGCGGCTCGTAATGGAGGCTCAGGGGGGAGGGGTGTCATAACATTTTTTCCCAGATTTGGACCTTAGCGTCCAAAATATGGGTGTTAGCATGAAAACCACTGGCCAGATGGGCCGGGTGAAGGGCATTCACTGGAGGTACAAAGGAGAGTGGGAAAGCCACTTCACAGGCATTCAAAGCGGGAAAGGGCACAAGCTGGGGGAGTTTAACAGACCTTTTGAGCATACAGGTTATACAGAGCATACAGATCACTGCTGCTCCTACAACATGATAAGTTCTCAAGCAGCATGTTTCTTACTTTGCCCATCTGTCAATTTTGATGATTATTGATGGAAATATTTTGCCATTGGGTTGTGTGTTTACATAGAAATTGACATTTACCAACAAATACACAATTCTTCCAAGCCTGCCTAGTCTGCAGTTGATGGGTTTAGAGGGACACATTCACTCTTCCAGGTCCCCATTCCAGGCCTGTGCTCTCCAGGTTGTCAACTACCCGCACTGCTGGGATCCTTCCCTCATCTCCCCCCAAACCACTGCCCCACCCCCACTTCCGGGGTCCCCTCCCTACACTGTCTAACTCCACTGCTGGCAGGATCCCTTCCTGTTCCTTTCATTTCCTGCCTCCACTCTGGGCAAAAGCTCTGCACTCTTCCCACACCAGAAGTTGAACCCAGGCCACCTGGGTGAAAACCAGGAATCCTGACCACTAGCCCATATGGGACTATTGTTGCATCTGACGAAGTAGGTATTCACCCACGACAGCTCATGCTCCAATACATCTGTTAGTCTATAAGGTGCCACCGGATTCTTGGCTGCTATTATTACTACAACTCAGGTCTTGGCTACACTGGAGAGTTACAGTGCAGGTGGTGGCTTTACAGCGCTGTAACTTACTCCCCGTCCACACTGGCAAGGTACATACAGCGCTGTATCTCCCTGGCTACAGTGCTGCATGTGGTCCACCTCGACGAGAGGAATAAAGAGAACAGAGCTGGTGATGCAGCGCTGGGATGCCAGTGTAAACAGTGATTAATCTTACTACGCTGTCACTGACCTCCGGAACCTTCCCATAATGCTTTTAAGTAGAGATAACGCTCTTTGTTTTGGTGTGATGCCTCTGTTTGCTTTGCTGTGAGCTCAAGGCTCCCGGAGCTGCTTATCTAAAAACCAAACACAGTTACTGTTTGCAGTGAATGAGCAGAGGCAGGGGGATCCCTTTGGAACACCCACAGCTGGTGTTTGCTTGAGGAGAGAAGCAGCCGGGTGGGCACGGGGGAGGGGGGTCTGTTTTGGATCAGCGGCTTATCTGGTCTGTGAGGAAAAGAACAAAGGCGGCTATTTGCATTTAGTGAATGAGAGAGGGGTGGGGGAGGAGGCTTGAACTTGCCAGGCAGGGAGCTGACACAGTGTCAGCTCCAAAAATCCACTCTCTCTGTCTCCCCCACGCTCCATGTCACACTCCAGCCCACCCTCCTCTTTTGAAAAGCACATTGCAGCCACTTGAATGCTGGGATAGCTGCCCATAATGCACCACTCCCAACAGCGCTGCAAATGTGGCCATGACAGAGTGCTGGTAGCTGTCAGTGTGTCCACACTGCAGCGCTTTCCCTAAACAGCTGTAGGAAGACAGCTTTAACTCCCAGCGCTGGACAGCTGCAAGTGTAGCCAAACCCTCTCTAAGCCGACCCCTTATGAGAACAGCAGGGACTAGCATGACTAGATGTCCCGATTTTTGGGTCTTTTTCTTATATAGGTGCCTATTAACCCCACCCCCATCCCAATTTTTCACATTTGCTGTCGGATCACCTTAGCAGGGGTTGCACACAGGGCTGCATTAACCTTCAGGTGCTGAGGTTTCCCTCTCTCCATTCCCAGAGCCTGTGATCAGGAAACAGACATCAGGGCTCCCACGTGCTGCACAGACCATGACTGAGATCAGACCCCATATTATGCAAGGTGCTGTACAAACCCTGGGCAACACTGAGACACCCAGGAGGTTCCCCTCAATTTCTCTGAGCCTCTGCTGCCCAACTTCTTATGAATCCCTCTGGCTCACCCCCCACCCACAAAAAACCCACCTTTCCAAACAGTCCTTCTTTCCTTGCCCCCTGATTCTGGTTTCACACCCTGGGACCATCTCCTCTCTTTGTCTCTCCCCCTCCAGGTGAAGCAGAGATGGAGGCAACTTCAGCCACTGGAGGCAGCCTCAGCGAGCACTGCAGCCGGCCCCGGGGGAGGGCGGGTGTTTGCAGACACAGGAAGGGAGCAGGGGGTGCAGGGAAGAAGGCGGCAGGAGAACAAAGCTCAGAGACCCAACATGGGGAAATTCCAGGGGGCGGGGCTCTGACACATCCCAGGTGTGGACAGCTCCTGGGGGCGGGGCTCTGGCTCAGCTCGGGGGCAGGGCAGCTCCTCGGGGCGGGGCTCCAGCACAGAGCAGGGGCGGGGCAGCTCCTGGGGGCGGGGCTCCACACAGCCCGGGGGCGGGGCAGCTCCTGGGGGCGGGGCTCTGGCACATTATGACGCGGAGCCCGGCTGAACAGCTGCTTCCTGGTTCTCCACGTGCTGCCAGCAGCGCTGGAGCTGCCCGAGCCGCAGCCGGAGCCGCTGTTCTCAGCTGCAGCCAGGATCTGCCCCCGGCCCTGCTGGGATCCAGGTGGGGACAGAGACTGGGGCCCGGGGGTTCCCCTTGGTGTGGCTGGCGGGGGCGGGAGGGGAGAAGCCGGAGCTGCAGGCGGGGGAAGGGCGGTGGGACATTGTGACCCGGAGCCCCCGGGGAATGAGAGGCGCTGGGGGGCAGGAAAGTGACTCTGCCCCAGGGAGCCTGGGAGAAGCCTTGAAGGCGCCTCGGCCCCAGTGGAGCTGCAGGAGGATCCGCCTGCCCGCCCCGCTGGGATGGGGGGGCCGGGGCCCGGCCGTCGTGTGGGGGGGAGGGGCGGACCCCGGGCCAGGCGGGGGGGGCGGTGTATTAAATCCCTCCCCATAGCAATGTGCTACTCCCGGGCACTGCGCATGCCCAGTAACAGCCGCTGAAGCCGCTGCCCTTCCCTCTGCCCGGACCAGCCGTAACGTTCCGCCGGGCGCTGGAGGCGGGGCTGGAGCGGGGCGGGGGAGTAACAGGGAGCGTGGGAGGGGCGGGCGCAGAGCAGGAAATTGATGGGCGGGGGGGGTCAGGTAGGTGGAGGCAGGGTTCGTGGGGGGCTAAAGGGCACAATCCGGGCTTGGGGGAGGAGCAGGAGTTGAGCTCAGGGTGAGGCGCTGGCAGAGCCCCCCCCTTTGGTGTGAGGGCGGAGGTGTCGAGGGGGGAGGAGAAGCCGGAGTTGCAGGTGGGGGAGGTCACTGGGGTGGGGGGGGTAGATCTGTCTCTGTGCAGCCAGGACATTCCCGGGGTGGGAGGGAGGTGAGTTAACTGGATCCTGTCCCAGTTTTTGCCACTTCCTCCCACACACACATTCTCTCAAGATTTCCCCTTTTCTCTCTCATTATCACACGTGGCTATAAAATCCAGGGAGATTCTCCTCTCCCCTCCAATGATCAGCTCTCTAATTGCCTCTGATTTTCCCTTTTCTCTCCATACTTCTCAAATGTCAATTTAAAATCTCTCCGATAGGGGGTGGATTTTCCCACCCATTTTATCTGCAGCGATTTGTCCTTGTTTGGGTGGGAAATTGTTGCCCTGGGTCATTCCACAGAACATGGCTCCCACTGGAGTGGGATGGGATGAGGTTCCCGTTCTCTGCCAGGGCTGGGAAGGGAAGGGAGGAGCACATCCCCCATGGAGACTGCCCAGACCCCATTTCCCAATTCCCCTGCGGCCCCCTTCCATTGTCCAGGGAGCCTTCCAGCTCCCCCCCCCGCCCTTAAATCAGCTCCTCAAAGGGCTCTGAGCTGCTCACGTGAATGGTTGCCCCGTGGCCGGGGGGGGACCATCACATTCTGTTTATGTATTGGACAGTCATATAAAATCCAGTCCAACAGTCCCCCTTTTCCACTAGTTATTTAATAGCAACATCAAATCCCCTCCGATTTTGGTGGTTTTCTCTCATGTTATCAAATGTTGTTTGTGACAGGGTTCTCTCTGCGTGTGTCAAAGACTGATATAAAATACCCCAAACATTTGCCCCACTTCTCTCTAGTTGTTTTATTTCTAATTGAATATGATGGGTTGTTTCCCAATGTGCTAAGATGCAGCCGCCTCTGGGGTGGATCCATGGTGGCCATTATTTGCTAGTGACAGCCCGTGGATCTTTCTTGCCCTCCAGGCCTTCCATTCTCCTGTTAAAGAAGCACTCCCCAGGCTCCGTCTGCCTGTGTGACTGGCCAGCAGGAGGTGGTGTTAACTTTCTAGCCACTTCTCACACTCTGTGAGGTAACACTTGCAGGGGCAGGGAAGGTGTCTGTGTGGGGAGATTGCAGCTGAAGGGGCATTGTGGTAGGGGGAGGCCTCTGGGTGGCTGGGCAGGGGGTACCCTAGTAAGGTTGGTGGGTTGTGGAGGTTTGGGGTTTTTGGGGGTGGTGGTTCTGATGTGCCCATCCCTGAGGCTATGGGTCCTGGAGGTGGGTATCGCTGGGGGCCTGGTGGCTGCAGAACAGTGGGGGTGGGTGTCTCTTGGGGAGGCGGGACAGAGGGTTAGAGGGAGCCTGGTTCTGTGCCAGGGGCTCTGTCTGTGCTTCCCCCGCTGGTTCCTGGTTTTGTTGCCATGCCCAGTGCACAGAGCTGGGGGAGGGGATCCCTGGCACTAGGTGAGGGCATGCCAGGGAAGCAAAGTGATGGGTCGCACTGTAAAGCATCAGGGGGTCACACTGGGCAGAGGAGGGGGTCCCAGGCAAATGTCAGGGTAGATCGTTCTGGAGGGTGAGGAAGTTCCTAGGCAGGCAGTGAGGGACTGAGTTCCCAGTGGGGGGGGGGGTCCCTTGAGGGGGTCCCTGGCTGCTGGGGGCTCTTGGTGGGGGGAACCCTTTGGGATTCCCAACCTGGCAATCATGGTGTGGTGGGGGTTCTCTGGGCGGTGGGGCTTTGAGGGGTATCTGGGGTCCCTGGCCAGGGACTCTGGGGGCTGCGTCCCAGGGAATATCTGATGGGATCCTGGCTGGGGGGTGTCTGGGGCCCCTGGCTGGGGGGTCTGGGCTCTGGGTACTAGAGGGTGTCTGGGGGCTGCTGCTAACCATGATCCTTCTCTCTGGTCAACTTGTACCAGAGTCCTGGCTCCTAGTCACCAGGTCACCAAGTCCATTCCCCAGTCACGTGCCCTGTCACTGTGATAACTTTCTGTCCACTTAGCAAACACTGTTAGTGTGAATTCACAGAATTTACTTTTCTCCTCTTTTGAAAACTGCAGGAACTTTCGGTTCCGTTTGGAAAATTTTTGCCCCCAGTCCTTGTCCTAGATCTGCGGGGGTGAGGGAGGTGGGAAGGGAGTCAGCACTGCCACACGATGGTCTTTTCCACAGCGTTCTGAACTCATTCTTTCTGAAATCCGGTGTCATTGAGACCGTTGTTAATCCAGAGTCACTGTATGGAAAGACAAGGAGTGATTCCAGATGGACAGTGGGTCAAATGAGATCAGCCATTCGCCCTGTGAGGAGGGGTCCCATTAGCTGCTCTCCCCAGAGAGCTAAAGGAGGGAAGCTGCTCATACACTCCGTCCCTCTCTGCTCAGGATATTGGGGTTCAGCTTCCTGGGTCAGATGCTGCAGCCTCCATTGTGATCTGGGAGACCAGGCTTGGCAGCTGCTGCTCCCCCAGTGGGGCTCTGTGCTGGGAAGTGACCTTAATTAAAGCTTCTTCTCTGCCCGGCCCAGGGGATGACTTTCTGCAGCTGGTCCTAGCCCCCTAGGGCAGTCCTGGGCCCTGTTACTACTAAATTCTGAGCCAGAGTCTCCAGGTAACTGAAAGACCTCAGGGAATGTCCTAGGGTCTGGCAAGAAAGTGACTCTGCACAAACAACACCACCTCATTTCTCCTCCCATTAGCGGTTGCCAGGAGGAAATCCAGCCATGGGAGAGCAAAGCCCCCAGGAATGGGACTGTCCCAGCCAGAGGGGCAGGGAGAGAGGACAGGGGAAGGAGAGGCTGAAAGGGGCAGTGGGAGAAATGAATGTGGGGGAGAGATTTCCAGCTCTCTAGTCCACCCAGACACATGTATTGCTGCATCCTGGGGCAGAACCACTTTCCAGTGAACAAAACAAGGATCAGACAGAGCAAAAGCCAGTTCCTGACTCCATATTCCCCCTGCTGGGGTGTGGCTGCCGTGGGGTCAGAGTCTGAGGGAATCCCCCACAGTGACTCCTTTGGTTCTGCTCTTATCTAGCCTTGTGTTCAGAGAAGGGGTGAGGGGAGAGAGAAGGCAGGTTAAAAATGTGTCTGTGGACTTAGCCTGGCAGGAGGGGCCAGGTCTAAATTGTAATAAACAGACTGAGCATTTCCCAGCGTGACAGAATCTAGGGTGTCTGTCTGCAGGGAAAGGGCCTGGGGGAATTGTGATGTGAAATTAACTAAAACCGGTTCTGAAACGCCCACAACTGCCCTTCTCCCCCAGACAGGCTGCAGAATGTTTTGCTCCAGCTCATCCCAGCCTGGCGTGGGACAGGGAAGAGAAATGGCTGCAGTGGAGTCAGTCCAGGTAGAGATTATCGGGGGGTTGCTGGTGGGTTCCTGCTGGAGGAAAGGGAGAGCAAATACACCAGAGGTGGGAAGGTTTGCAGAGTCTGATTTGGAGGTTGGAGCGGGGCAGGAAATTCACAGCGTGGGGAAAGGAGGAGGCCAGGGTGTGGCAGACCTGCTGGGAGTTATTTACTAAGTGGCCTAGATTCTAGGAACAGACCCAGGAGGTTTGGAGGTGGAAATGCCCTAATTTGTGAAGAGAGAAAATAACCCACCTACATGGAGCTAGTCAAACTGACCAGACTCCTAGTGCTGGAGCCTGACCTCATTAACCATCAGCTGCTGTGAGATATAAAGGGGACACCCATGAGTCAGGCTTATTGGAGCTGCCTCTCCCTTCCTATCCCGCTCCTCACAATGAGGAGGGTGTTGGGCATCCTACCAGCGAGCTCTCCCTGGACCCTGCTAGGGGCTCCATCTCCTGTATCAGTCAGTGGCTAGTAGGGGGGTGATGGATATGCTGGGAGAGATAAGGGGCTCTCTCTTCATCCCCTCACCCTGGCATTTGCTGGATACTCTGAGCCAGGTTGAGGTGGGACTCTCCTGACTATGATCCACCCAGAGCTTCCATTTGATTCACTCTTCTCTGCCACAAATAGTGGGGCAGCAAGTCCTTAGTGTTGGACTCTTACTCTTTCAGGGGCTGGTGACCTTCAAGGAGATGGCTATGTATTTCACCAGGGAAGAGTGGGCTCTGCTGGACCCCACTCAGAGAGCCCTCTACTGGGATGTCATGCAGGAGAACTATGAGACTGTGACCTCGCTGGGTAAGGGTTCCTGTCCCTTCTGTTCTTGGAAGGGGAAATGAAGAGTGAAGGTTCACGCCACCCCCACAATGCCATCTGTACCCTGTCCTGTTTCAGCATCACCCCAATAGGCCAGTGACACACATAATACCAGAGACCCTCCTCTGCTGCAGAACACTTTGGGAACAGAGCACAGGAGCCGTATTGCACAGTGTCAAATATCTCCTGTTTGCTCAAGTGAAACTGGGGGTTAGGTCTGGCATAACTGTCCCATACCCCTAATCATTTTTCTTGCCCTTTTCTGAACCTTTTCCAATTCCAATATTTCTATTTTTGAGATGGGGTGACATGTGCATGCAATATTCAAGATGTGGGTGTATCATGGATTTATTTGCTGTTTTTACAAATATGATCTATGAGATATTCTGTCATATCTATCACTTTCTTAATTATTTCCTACATTGTTCACTTTTTTTCACTGCTGCTGCACATTGAGTGGATGTTTTCAGAGAACTATCCACAGTGACTCCAAGATCACTCTCTTGAGTGGAAACAACTAATTTAGACCCCATCATTTTGTATGTATAGTTGGGATTGTGTTTTCCAATGGGCTGCACTATGTGCTATCCTGTCATCTAGTACTGCTGAGATCCTGGATTCAGTAATATCCCTGCCCTTCCTGTTCCCTTTCTCCACCGAACCCCGCCAGCCCATGCTTCCTGTTCCCAGCTTCCCCAGGATTCTCGCACTGTCTCTGAACCTCTCTGTCAGCAAGAAGCAGTGCCAGGGACACTTGCCCTCTGTCTGGAGTCTTCGATTTCTGGGACATGGATTTACTTTCTCTGTGTTGTAAGAGGCTCTGTCATAATGAGTGTCTGTGATGTTACCCAGAGTACAATCTGGACTGTTAAATAGCTGTACCTCAGTCCTCCAGCATGGGGTGCCTTTTCCACTGTTTTCCCGCGAGAACAGCCCCTCTTGGCCAATTAACACAGTCTCCAGCATGTAACTCACTCCCAGCTACACAGTATTGAGTGCTGCTAGACAGCCACTCATGAATTACACCTCAGGAGAAAACCAGCAAATTCTCAAGTGCCCAACTTTCCCCCAGAAATGTGCATCTTGCACTGTCCAGCACGCTACTGAACGACCCAAGCTCATATGAAGTCTGTCATTTCATCAGCGGAAAATGACATGCACCAGCTTGTTATCCCAAACAGAGTTTCCAACACACTTCAATCCACACATACTGGTTAGATGAACAATAAACCAAGCTTGTTAACTACCAACAACTAAAACTAGGCCCAGTCCATGAAAGGGGCACTCCCAGGAGAGACTGTATAAAGGCTGGAACATGAAACACCTTTGTACACCTGAGACAGCTGCCTTGGGGACAATGACAGGGAGAATCCCCCAAAGTGACTCCTTTGTTTCTGCTCTTCTCTGGCCTCCGATTGTTCCTTCCAACGTGGAGTACTTTGCACTTGTCTCTACTGAATTTGATCCTATTTACTTCAGATCATTTCTCCCGTTTGTCCAGATCATTTTGAATTTTAATCCAACCCTCCAAAGCACTAACAACCCCACCCAGCTTGGTGTTGTCCGCAAACTTGATACGTGTAAGAGAGAGACTGTTACTGGGAGGGTTTCCCCATGTGTCAGAGGGTTACACCCTGGTGGGAGGGGGCTAGGCCTGTACTGGAATAAGGTCACTCTGTGCTTCACAGTGTGCCAGAACCTAGAATGTGCATTAGCAGGGGAAAAGCTGGGGGGAATCGGCTTGTGGAATGGACAAAAGCCTAGTCTGAATTCTCACACCTTGCCCTTTTCACCCCGGCAGGCAAGAGAATAACATCCATGTTTCGCTGCAGATCATCTCGTCCTCCCAGGGGCAAGGAAATGGCTGCAATGGAGCTGGCTCAGGTAAGAGATTATCAGGGTGGCGGGCTCTGCTTGGAGGTTGAGGAGCAGTAAATGCATAAGAGGGTGGGAATTGCTAGAGGTGGTGGGAAGCAGGAAATATCTCGGGTGGAGAAAGGGAGGGGACAGCATGTGACAAACCTGCTGAGACTTGTGTAGTGTAGGGCGTGATGGGTTGTCACCCCCAGGAGGCAGTTTGTGGAGCTTCTGGGAACTGCTGTGTCCTCTAACCCTCACGCTGGGCTGGCCCTTCTCACACTGCTTTGCTGGAGATTTCGCCAGCCTCTCCAGGGCCTGTTATCACCCAACACAACAGCAGGTGGCGCCATGCATCCAACTAAGCTACCTGAGTGCGTTACCTAAGCCACTCAAGGACAGATAGAAGACAAGAGCCAATTTCCCACTCCCCAACCTTGCACACTTGCTGTAGTATAAATCCAGAATGATACCATCTTATAGTGCACAGGGATCTCTATAATACAAGCTCATTAATGTAGTTCCCCTTCCCCTCGATATGGGACAGATGTGCACAACAAGCTGAGATTTTCCTCAGATACTTCACTCAAAATACGCTGGTTAAGATAAAGCATCAAACAAGTTTATTAACTGCAGAAAGATAGATTAAGTGATTATAAGTGATAACAAACAGATCAAAGCAGATTATTTAGCAAATAACCAAAACTCAGACTAAGCCTAACATACTAGATGGATAGAATTTGAATTAGCAATTTCTCACCCTGACTGATGATAAAAGCAGTCCCCCAAGTTTCCATACACAAGCTAGAAATCTCTTGATCCTGGGAGCAGCACTTCCCCTACATCCGTTTTTGTTTCTCAGGTGTTTCCAGAAGTTCTCTTGTGTGGAGAATGAGGCCAAGAGATGATGTCACACCCACCTTATGTAGCTTTTCCATATGGTGGGAACCTTTTGTTCCAAACTCAGTTCCTAGTCCAGTTTGTGGAAAAATACAGGTACTAAAATGGAGTTTAGTGTCATGTGGTCTGGTCACAGGCCCTGCTGAGTCATAGTAGCCACGACTCATAGGCTGGCTGAAACATTCACAGGAAGGCTAAGCTCTTCCACAGTCCATTGTCTTTGTTGAGCCATCAGCACTGTCTGGCTTCTTCATTGTTGTACCTGAAAGGCTCATTGTGGGTGTTACCCAGAGTAAGCACATTTGAAATACAGATACAGAGTCAATATCCATAACTTCAGATACGAACATGATATGTGCACACAAATAGGATAATCATATTCAGCAAATCAGAACTTTTCCAGTGACACCACACATGATGCATCTTCTACAAAATAGATCATAATTATGTCCTAATCATATTATAATCATACCACTATGATGAATATGGGGGTGTAGTGTCAGATAGGTCCTAATTTCAAGGCACAGGAGTTGGGAATGGAACTTCCCCTCTTTGTGGAACAGGAAATAACCCTCCAGCCAGGGCTGGGACAACTTCCCAGACTCTCAGCGATGGAGCCTGAATCTACTGACATTTCATTAATTACCACCAACCCCAATCTTTGTGGCAACTGTAAACTTTATCAGTGATGATTTTGTACTCTCTTCTAAGTCATGGATAAGAATGTTAAATAGCACAGGGCCAAGAACCAATCCCTGCAGGAACCTGCTAGAAAGAAATCCACTCGATCATGGTTCCCCATTTACTATCAGAGTTTTTAATCTATTTAATGTATGTCGTGTTTATTTTGTATCATTCTAGTTTTTTTTAGTAAAAATATTGTGCTAATCAAGTCATGTCCCTTACGGAAGTTTAGGTATATTACACCAATACTATTAGCTGCAACCAAACTTTTGATCTCATCCAATAAGGATATCCCGTTAGTTTGATAGGCTCTATTTTCTCTAAACCTTTGTTAATGGGCACTACAATTCTGACCTTCTAACTTCTATTCTTTATGATTGACTTCCCCTTTCTTCCATATATTTTATTTGGAGAATGCTTGGATTCCTACCAGGGAGCCACTATCAGGGTCCAGAGACAGCCCCATCTCCTATATTAAGCTCTGGCTAGTAGCTATGTGATAAATGTGAAGACCCTGCTTCTGTCTGTCAGATGGGAGACACAAAGGTTCTCTCTTTCTACCCTCTGATGCCTCCTGGCTGCTGTAAGCAAGGTGGGGTGGGACTCTGTTAACATGTGCCTCCCGGAGCTTCCATTTCCCTGGTGCTGCTGTTCCGTGAATAGTGGGGTTGTGAGTGGGTCAGCAGGTACTGAGTATTGGACTCCTGCTCTTTCAGGGGCCGGTGACCTTCGAGGAGGTGGTTGTGTATTTCTCCAGGGAAGAGGGGACTCTGCTGGACCCCACTCAGAGAGCCCTCTACAGAGATGTCATGCAGGGGAACTATGAGACGATGGTCTTGCTGGGTAAGGATTCCTGTCCCTTCTGTTCTTGGAAGGGGAAATGAAGAGTGAAGGTTCATGCCACCCCCACAATGCCATCTGTACCCTGTCCTGTTTCAGCATCACCCCAATAGGCCAGTAACATACATACTACTAGAGACCCTCCTCTGCTGCAGAACACTTTGGGAACAGAGCACAGGAGCAGCATCACACAATGTCAAATATCTCCTCTTTACTCAAGTAAAACTGGGGTTAGGTCCAGCATAATGAACAGAAGCTTCCTACCCCCAGCCTTCTCTCAAACCCTGAGCCTTCTCTACCCAAACCAGAATGTGCTTGGGGTGTAACAAGCAGGCGGCTGGAGTCAGAGCTGCCAGTCCAGGGTTACTTATCATACAGACACTCAGTGCGTCCTTGAACGCTGGCTGGGAGTATCCAGACAGGGGAGCTCCAGCAGCAGAACACTGAATCTCACCCAGGATTACAGATGACACAACTCCTCGCCGATCTGGATTGCACCCCAGCATGTGAAAATGGCCTAGGTTGGTAGTGACATTTCTTGAGACATGGAGAGTCTTGCTCCCATATCACCAGGTGTAATAAAAATAACAGGAAAGGCCAAATATGGAAAACTGATTGTTCAGCTTGCTTTTGACCTGCATCATATTTTGCAAGTATATTCCAAATAAGGAAATTAACGTGCAACGTATGTGTCATTGTTTGTGGTTTTAAGCTGTAAAAGGCTTGTGTGATTTTTAGCTCAGGAACAGTATTCCAATAGCTGTCGCCCCCTGCGTGCTTGTAACCAAGAAAAGAGCCTCAGGCTGAGCTGATTCAAATATTAATCCTGTGGTCGTTTTCCACAACAGCCTCAATAGGTCCCTGTGATGGAATGTAAGGCTACATCTAGACTACCCACCGTATCGGCGGGTTAAAATCGATTGCTCGGGGATCGATATATGGCGTCTCATCTAGACGCCATATATCGATCCCCGAGCGCGCTTATATCGATTCCGGAACAACACCAACCCCAACGGAGTTGCTGATTTGACAGGGGGAGCCGCGGACATCGATTCCGCGTGGTGAGGATGGGTGAGTAATCCGATCTTAGATATTCGACTTCAGTTACGTTATTCACGTAGCTGAATTTGCGTATCTAAGATCGATTTCCCCCCGTAGTGTAGACCAGCCCTTAATGTCTTCACACCTTCCCCCTGCAGGAGAATGGCTGTTTGACCAGCTGTTTGCCTTGCTGTCTCTGAGGAACTGGTCTGTGGGTGTTCCCCAGAACTGTAACTTTTTCAGTAATATCATACTGTAAAATCTCACAATTTTCCATACAGTGTTACTACACATTTTAACAGGAGGATAATATTCAGTAGGTTATGTGTTTTCTAATGATACCTCACAAGCCATACTGGGTACAAAATTGATCATAATTTTCTAGAAGAGTGAACACAGGGGTACAGATTGACACAGTGTCTGTGTGTGTGTTCCCAGCAGATATGTGGGTATTTCAATCCCTCATAAGCACAATGTTTGGCATCTTCAAGGACCTGGGGAACTGGTCCTGGGAATTCACTAGTTTAGCAAGTGTGAGACTGCATGAAATTGTGAGACACTTTGGTATTAATAATAAAATAATATAATCTGATAAAATTGCAATGAATCATGCTAGGTATGCCATGTAAAGTGTCAGTGAAAATGTTATGATTTGCCAAGTATGATAATTTTGTTTCTATGTTTCTATCACCTTTGTATTGTGAGTTACAGATATGTAAGGTATATCTGTATTTCCAGACTTGTGCAGTTTTTCTGGGTGACACCCCCAGACATATTGGCATCAACATTGCCTAGCATGTTTGATGGCCCATTGAGGGTCATCAGCTGTACAATGAACCTATGGACCAAGGGGATACACCTATTGAGTCAGCAAGACATGCCGGGGTTTGCCTGTGTAATGAAACCTCCAAAGCTTTTCCATGCCATGTGCTGTGAAGCTTGTGTTTGGGACACAGGAAGTACAAGCCACATGGCAAAAGGAATATAAAGCGCAGCTGCATCATCTCCATCTTGTCTTCAATCCCCCTTCCTACCTCTGGAGCAACTTCTCTACAAACTGAACCCTGGAACAAAGGACTGAATGACCCATCCAAGCTGTGGATACGTTCCAGACAGACTTTCAAGCCAGCAACTCACCAATACTGCTAAGAACCTGATATATCCATTTTGGAATGTATCTGACTGCTTTTCCATTTAAATTCTTTCTGTCTTTCTTTCTTTTAAACCTTTAGTTTAGATGCTAAAGAATTGTCTGGAAGGATGGAATTTAACTTCATTCTTTCATTTGTTCTTTCTTCTAAACATTTAGTTTAATTGCTAAAGGATTGGCTGGCAGCATGGTATTTTGGATGAGATCCAAACCTGGGTAATGTGGCTAACCTTCTACCCACCCACTTCCTGGATCCAATTAGGATCACTCTCCTGCTGCCCTCTGGCCATGCTGTATCACAGTGAGCAGAGTTTTTAAATAACCTCTCACTGTACGGGACCTAGTTCCTGATTAGGAGTCAGAGAACTGTCATGCAATAAAGGGGGCCGTGTGATTTCTTTTTTCAGAGTCTCGTTAACCAGTGTGTGGGATCAGAAGCACAGTTTGTGACTGGTCAGTGAGTTTAACTTCAGTGTTAACCACCAGTATGGGGAGCATCTGCTCTCCCTTTTTCAGCCTGCTCTGACCTTGGCATTTTCAGTGAGGACTGCCCCAGGCACACTAGGTCACACTAAGCACTGAAGATAAATTAACAGAATGTTTTTGATGATCAAGTTGTATGAAATCAACTGAACTCCTTTTTTTTCTTTCATCTGAGCGGAGTTTCTGGTTTTCCAACGTGATATGATCTCCCAGCTGGAACAAGGGGAAGAGCCATGGGTCCCAGAGCTCCAGGGTTCAGAGGAAAGAGAGATCCTGAGATCTCCCCGCACAGATGAGGAAACATTAAACCAACTCAGAATCTGTAAGTGCCTGAAGGAAACATCTAGGATGCCCTACAAAGCTCTTGGGAAGTCTCTCAGTTCATTATTGTCCATAGCAGGGGTCGCATCCGCAGGGTAAATATAGCTCAAGGCTTCCTATAGATGCTAGCAGACACCGGGCAGTAGATTTCTCCCTTCCCCCTGTGAAGTTGGATGGGATGTGAAGGCTGAATTGATCCCCTCCTCTCTCCTGTTGCGGGGAGCTGAGTTCCTGATTTTTATTTGTCCTCTCTCCAGCACTTGTTTTGGTTTGGCCTTCCCCTTTCCATCCCTGTTTGAGGTTTCTGTCTCTATCACAGCAGGTGATGCAATGATGTGTGAGGTTCAGCACAGACCAGAAAAAGAGCAGGGAAACCAGCCAGGGGAGAAAATGGATAAATTTATTTCCTGTCAGGGAACTCAGAAGGGCCTTAAGGAAACCAGAATACAGCAGGAAATCTGCAGGGAAAAGCAAAAAAAATACATGTGCTGAGTGTGGGAAAAACCACTTACAGATCAGGCCTTTCTCAACATCAGAGAATCCACACAGGGGAGAGGCCCTATCATAGAATCCTAGATTATAATGGTTGGAAAGGACCTCAAGCGATCATCTAGTCCAACCCCCTGCTCAAAGCAGAACCAATTCCCAAACGGTTCCCTCAAGGATTGAACTTACAACCCTGGTTTTAGTAGGCCAATGCTCAAACCACTGAGCTATCCTCTCCCTCCTGACTGCAGTGAGTGCGGGAAAACTTTCAGTCGCAGCTCACACCTTATTCGGCATCAGAGAATCCACACACAGGAGGGGTCCTATGAATGCAGTGAGTGCGGGAAAACCTTCAATCGCAGCTCTCACCTTATTCAGCATCAGAGAATCCACACGAGCAAGAAGCCCCGCGAATGCCATCAGCAGGCCTGCACAACTCGTAAAGTGGTGATGTAGAGAAATCTCTGTATTAACTATCTCTATAAATCTTTATAACCTTGCATTGTGTTATTTTGTATTAAGTATCTTTATCTTTATGACATTGCATCCGGCATGATGTTATTTTGTAATTCATATGACTTGGCATTGTGCCTCTCTATTTTCATACAACTTTGTATTAGATCCCTATATAGAGAATTGGTAGAAAACTTTGTATCAAATGTTATAGCCCCTAAGGATAGTATAGTTAAAGTAAAAGAAAACATGTGCCTTTTTGCTAGAAGTAGAATAAGATCTTCCCCCGCACTCTGTAATCAATTGCTCTATTGACTGAATGAGGTGTGAATGAGTGAGGCTTGGAAGACACCCACCTCCAGACAGCTACAACAGTTGAAGAGGGAATGGGAGCCAGAGCAAAGGACAATACAACTTGTCAAGTGGGCCCAATAAAGAAGAGCAGACATATTGATGGCCTCAGGGATTAGAAGCAAGCACCTTCTTTAGAAAACACCCTCTTTGAGCAGCATTGGGACAACACCCAGAGAAAAGCAGCACAAAGACCAACGGACCCAGACCCAGATTTTGAATCTGGTCTAGATTTGCATAAGAGGGAAGCTGCTATAAATGCGAGGTGTCTTGCAGAAGGACCCCGGATCTCGTCTTGTCACCATCGGACCATCGATTTGGATAGGTAGAAGTCCGGCTCCACCCCTCCCCCATCTAACTCACCTGGCCAGTGCAGTTAAGGGGAGCAACTAGTTGGTAACAACAGCAAGACGGAGTGTGTTTATGTCTGTGTGTGCGCGTGAATGCATGACTGTGATATATATCTCATGTGCATATCATAGAGTATTAATTGATACCTGTATTACTAATAAATGTGGCATTTTGCCTTAATCCCCCTGAAAAGTTCCTGTACAGTACTTTGAGTAAAACAGCGAGGGCCACAATACTCCAAAGAAAACAGCTGAGGACCGAAACCCCCCGGCCCTGCGGAAACACCCCCCACTCAGGACCTCCCAGCCTGGCGGAAACACCCCGCCCAGCCCTGCAGAAACAAACCCTCCTTCCCCAGCGCCGCCCCACCAAAACAGCTGTGGGTCAAAAAGGAAGGTTGGTGGTGGGGAGGTGTTACTTGATGTTAAATCAACCAGGGACTCCCAGCCAAAGAGGTGGCTGGGAGCCCTCAGGGTCAAATTAAAGGGCCTGGGGCTCTGACGACTGGGGGAACCCGGAGCTTTTCAGGGCTGGGGCAGGGATTTAAAGGTCCCAGAGCTCCTGCTGCTGAGGGGAGCCTGAGCCCTTGAAATCCCAGCCTCACTCCATCCCCTGGAGCTGCCGCCAGGATTCAAAGGGCTCTGTGCTGCCTGCAGCCACAGGGATCCCTGAGCCCTTTAAATCTCAGCTGCTGCCGGGATTCAAAGGGCTCTGGGCTGCCCGTGGCGGTGGGGAGACCTGAGACCTTTAAACCTCAGCTGCGGCCGGGAATCTCTGCGAGCAGCCCAGAGCCCTTTGAATCCCGGCCGTGGCTGGCAGGCCGGCTTTAGGAAGTGCGGGGCCCCGCAGGGATGACTGGGGAAAAAAAAGCCTTTCAGTTCTTAACAACCGGTTCCCTATAAAAAGTTCTGCCACAGTATGTATTTTTTGTACCAGTAGGGTTACCATACGTCCGTATTTTCCTCCCAGATGGCGATTTAAGAACCAAAAAGCCTGACATGTCCGGGAAAGTACAGATGTATGTTAACCCTACCTAAAAGTTCTTTTTTAAAAAGATGGGTCTGAACTAGAAATGAGCTCTGCCACTCCCTTAGGGTGTGCTAGGGTGCACATGTGTGGGTCCCAGCTGCTCCCTGCCCATCTCATTGAAGCAGGTGTGCAGGGTTACTTCCCTCGGAACTGCAGGGCACCAGTGAACATGGGGCTGACTGGAGGTGGGGGAGGGGGAGGATGCGAGAGGTAGGGTCTGGCTGCAGGCTGGGCAAGGGGTGTGGGGCAGGCTGGAGACAAGAGGTGTGGGGTGGGCTGGCTGGCTTCAGGCAGGGCCACAGGGAGGGTGCTGCATGGGTTGGCAGGGCTGGAGACAAAGGAGTGTGGGACTGGCTGGCTTCAGGCAGCGGGGTGCGGCAGGGGTTGGCTGGAGACGTGTTGGTGCAGGGCTGAAGGCAAGGCAGGGGGTACGGGGTTGGCTGGAGACAGGGCAGGGGGTGCAGGGCTGCTGCGGGCAGGGCAGGCAGTGTGGCAGGGGCTGGCTGGAGACAGGGAAGGGGGTGCAGGGCTGGCTGGAGACAGGGGTTGGTGCAGGGCTGAAGGCAAGGCAGGGGGTGTGGGGCTGGCTGGAGATGGGCAGGCTGCAGGCAGGAACTGGTGCAAGCAGGGCAGGAGGTGCGGGGCTGGTGCGGGCACAGGGTGCAGCAGGGGCTGGCTGGGGATGGGCTGGCTGCAGGCAGGGCAGGGGGTGCAGGTACAGGGGGTACAGCCCATCCTCTATGGTGAGTGCCTCCTTCTCCTCCTCCTCCTCCCCCCTCTCCCACTAGGGTAGCAGCAGCAGCCTGGGGCTTGGGGGCTATTTCAAGGGCCCGAGGCGCCCCTGCTTCCACTGCCCCAGCTCTGTAAATAGCCGCGGGAACCCTGGGGAAGCGGCGGGGCTCCAGTGGCTATTTAAAGGGCCGGGGAGGTAGAAGCAATGGGAGTCCTGGACTTTTTAAATAGCCCCCAGAGCCCCGCAGCCATACCCCAGGGCTCCAGCAGCAGGGCTCTAGTGGCAATTTAAAGGGCCTGGGCTTCCAGCCCCTGCTGGGAGCCCCAGGCCTTTTAAATTGCCCCCTGGGGAAACTGGGCCACCCTGGTACAGCGCACTGGCTTTTGCTGGTACTGGGGCTTGGGTGCGGGGTCCTCTTAGGAGCGAGGCCGATTCAAGGGAATTGGTTAAATTGGCCTAAAGCCGGCCCTGGTGGCTGGGATTTAAAGAGCTCTGAGCTCTCCGCCCGCCTGCCCAGAGCCCTATAAATCCTGGCTGCGGCTGAGATTTAAAGAGCTCTGGGCTCCCTGCGGCTGCGGGCAGCTCAGAACCTTTTGAATCCCGGCCGTGGCTGAACTTTAAAGGGGTTTGGATTCCCCGCGGCTACGGGCAGCCCAGAGCCCTTTGATTCCCGGCTGCAGGACGCACAGTGAGACTTCACGGGCCGCAAGTTGCCCGTGGGCCGTATGTTGTACAGGCCTGGCATGGAGGGGCAAAATAGGTAAGAAATTTCCGTGGCCTGTCACTAGCAAATAGTAGCCACCATGGATCCTGCCAGAGGTGGCTACATCTTAGCACTGTGGGAAGCAACCCTTCACAGAGACCATTTGTCTTGTGGTTTGGGATACTTCTCAAGACATGCTGCACTCAGAGTGACCACCTCATCCTGTGCCAGCTGGAGAAAAGAAAAGGGGCCAGCCAACTCTCCCACTACCAGCTGCGAACCACTGATCCCCAAACAGGGGGAGGCCTCTGGCTTTGATGTGTATTAAATATCAGGCTGGTCTCTTTCTTTGGCAAATATCTAACAGAGCTAAAAGAGGGAACAAATGATCCTCAAAGGAGAGGGGAAAGACAATCACTGGGAAATGTAATCCCCTGCAACATCCAGAATGGAGAGCGACTCAGGGCAACAGGTTCCCCCGAAGGAAGAAGTTTTTGGGATTTAGAAACATAAGGAACAGCACAAAACTTGAGAGGATTGTTAGTTGACATTTGATAATGACACAGAGGGAAAACCTGAGCTTTCAGATCAGTGTTCAGAAATGAAAGACAAAGGGTGGAAATCAGAGATTTTGGATCCATTTTGCAAATTATAGAGAGGAAAGTGGAAAATCAGAGAGATTTTATATCAGTTGTTGATAGGAGGTAAAATCTGAGTGTTTCACATGAATACTTGGTAAATGAATAAAGAGGAAATGGGCAACATTTGCAAACATTTTGTGTTCAATAATCTGAGAAAAGGTGTAAATCAGAGACAGGAAAATCTCAGGGCATATTCAATTAGAAATAGACAACTAGAGAGAAGTGGGGCAAATGTTTAGGTTATTTTATTTGAATCTTTGAGATTTGCAAAGAAATTGTGTCACAAACTGCATATTTGATAACATGAGAGGAAAACACCAAGATCTGAGGGGAGAGAGTCACTTTCCTGTCAGGGCCCAGTGCTCCCTCCCCCTCCCCCTCCCCCTCCGGGGTCTCTCACTCACTGGGGGCTCCAGGCGGGGCTGGTGCGGTCAGAGCCTGGGGCTGCCTAGGGGGCAGGTCCCAGCTGGAGAAAGCCCCCCCCCCCACCCCGGCCAGGATAGGAATGTGCTACTGGTAGCAGCCTGGGGCTGGACCCTCTCTATGGGGGACACTTGCTCCCCCCTCCCCTTCCTGGCCCTTCCCACGCCCTGTTGCCAGCAGAGAGTGGCCCCCCCAGCCCAACCCAGAGGTGTCCCTGTCTCAGGCCCCCCCCAGCCTCTGCCCAGTTCAGAAATCACTCGGGGGAACCATTTCCCACCTACACAAGGACAAATCACTGCAGGTGAAAATGGGGAGAAACACCCCAAACCTGAGATCTGAACTGGCCATTGGCAAAGGGGAGAGAAAATGGGGCACAATGGGGGGAGGGGAACAGGGAACTTCTCAGGGGTTTGAGGGAAGGGGGTGTCAGCCTGGATGTTGCTTGTTGCTCTCTAGGGAGAAAGGGGGCAGGACAGGAGAGGAGGGAGATCTCCACGGAGGGGGCAGTGGTAATTCCGAGGGGATCTCAGCCCTCCCTTTTTCTCCCCGCTCCTCAGGGGTCACCTGCTCTTCTCCCCTCGCCCCCCGGCCATGTCTCGGCTGCACAGACATTTTCCATCCATCCCTTTCCCAGGTCTCCCCCCTCCGCAGCCCCTGCCCGACCCCACGCAGGGGCTGCTAGGTGTAATGCATGTTCAGTAGGGATTTCTCCCCTACTAATGCTGGGGTGTCCTTCTCCTATAGGTTAGTCTACTAATGATCTCATCTTGGTGCCATGTGTGTCAGTTCATTGCCATGGCACTCGTGTGCTTAGACATCTGAGGATGCTCTACAGAAAAGCTCCTTGAGTGAGGTGATCCACAGGGAGTAGCTCAAAGCTCCAAAGTGCCTGGCCGGGGCAGGACATTGGCACAGCAAGGGCGGGGTGTGGCAGTGACATCACAAAGGCCTTTTGCAGGACCTCACACTATTGGTCAAAGACTATTGGTGAGCAGGTGGTGACCTCACAGAGAGATCCTGACATCAGTCAGGGGCCAGGGGCTAGGGAAACCTCAGAGACCCCTGTGGCTTTGCTTCAGCAAGTCTCCTTCTCCAGGTCTCTGTCTGAGGACTGAGAGAGTATTCGGGTTCACGGACGTGAGCGCCAGGAGAAACCTCTTTCCAGTTTTCTCCTTTCCTTGTAGTGATTTTACTAGAAAACAGACGTCCCTGTTTAGAAGGTAAGAGCCTCCTGGAGGTGTGAAACCTGTTCAGTCTGATCCATCTGGTGAGAGTTGAATTCTAGGCATGGAAAACATGAGCTTAAGGAGGCAGAATTTTATTCCGCACCTGGGATTTTGTCCCTTAGAATCATGGGGACATTAGGGTTTGTCCTTTGTGTTTCACCTTTTCCTCCATCCACCTGTCCCTCCCTCCTTTCTCTTCATCTCTTCTTTTGTCCTTTCTCCTGTTCCCCTCCCAACACCAGGACGAGTGTGTGCGTGTGTGTTGCGGGGGAGTGCTCTGCAGCTCTCACTGTGGGAGTTCCACCCAAAAATGTGAGGCTGAAATAGTGCTCAGGCAGTCAGGGCTGGATTAACCTTTTGTTGGCCCTGGCACCAAACATATTTGGGGGCCCCAGTGTAGTCACTGTGGGCTCCGAGTGTGGGCCTGGTGGGGCAGTGCCATTGGTGCCTTCGTATACCCGGTACTGAACCTCAGAGACATTTTTCATTTTGATCACACACCTCTCCATGACTATATGCATTGCCATACACAGCTCCCTCAGCCCGCGGGTTTTCTTATTGAGCTGTACACCCATGTGGGTTTACCAGTGTCCACAGTGAGCAGAACTTTCATAGTGACCAAGGAAACTCCCCACAGATTTATCTCTTTCCTCATTCAGACCTTCTCTAGCCACGTCTCCAGTACCCCCCATGTCACCAGTCACTGCATGTGGTCCTAGTCTCAGCTCAAAGTCCTAAAGCCAGCAGACACCTGATCAGTTCTGACAGATCCCTCCCTCAGCCCCCATCCTGCCATGTGAGCAAGCCACCTGCAAACACCATTTCCCCAAAGTGAGGACTTAGCCCTTGGGAATCTGAAGACACCAGCGTCTCTCCCTCTGCTCCCATCTACATGCTAGTCTGCTACCTGGTCACCACCACCTCTCCCCATACTTGTTTCCTTTCTACTTTGGACATGCTCCCAACCAGCTGGAAGCTCCCTCTGCAAGCCTGACCTGCTCCCGCCTTCCCTGCTCCCCCGACATTCCTTTCCTACTGGTGACCTCTGTTCCTTGAGGTTAACTCCAGTGTCTTTAGGAGCTCTAGCTTAATGGCCCCAGGAGTCATAGAGCCACTTGTAGTTTCTCTAGCTACAGCCATGGGGCAACTGCCAGAGGCCAGCCTTAGACAGCTGCAGCTACTAGCCGCAGGAGCGGAGGCAATGCCAAGGCTGAGCATGCTTGAACCTTGCAAGGGCAGCACTAGGGACTCTAAATCCTCAGCACTGGCCCTAGGCAGCTGCAGACTCTGGAGTTAGGCACTTTCCTCCTCTAGGTTCCTGCATGGTTACAGAACTGCAGTAAAGTGGAACAATTATCAGCTTCTGTGATTGGAAGATGTCTGGATCCATCTAATAAGACCGTCCTACATAAATGAGGAAAGTTGAGGTGCCTTTATTATTCTTTTGTTCCATTCTTTGTTTCTATGGGGAATTTGCCAGTGCAATATCACTGTCTTCCTTTTAAACAAACAAAACTAAAAAAAAAAAGTGTAATGGCTGTTGAAAATAGCAATTCCAGCCCTCGTTAGCACTGTGAAGACCCCAACGTTTGTTGCTCAATTTTCTCCTACTTTTTCTACAGTAAATGACAGTGGATCAGCATATTTGATTTGGGAGAAATGAAGTAACAGCTGCCCAAATTGAGCTTGAGCACTCCTGATTTTGAGGTGTTCAGATCTGGAAGGCAGGGGCTAGATTCCCTTTATGAATATTAGATACATCTGGAAAGGAAAAGTCAATTTCTATTTTCATGGCTCAGAAGTGGAAATCCTCCTGTCCTGTATCTGAAGCTGTCCAGGTCCAGTAGAGCCTCCCCTTCCTTACTTACCATTTTACCTTCTGGTGGGATCCACATACCTCCCTTGCCCAGCTTCAGATAGAGAGGGGCCCTGTCCAGTTAGTCCACCCAGTTCCATCTTTGGGAGCTGCCACGCGAGGTCACACCAGCATCCCTAAGCCTGTCTAGGGAAGTCTTCTGAGGGTGCTACCTGGGCCAAAGCCTTCTACTCCTTGATCACACGTCCTCCCTATTCACAGGTGGCACCCCCTTCTAACAGCCAGCCAGCCCCCCAGCCCCAGCAAGCTGCAGCACATGGAGTCTCACAGCTTCCCCCCTCCCTTTCCTGTTGATAGCAGTCAAGGGAATGCTGGGAAATGTTCCTTCTCTGCTCCAAGGCAGGGAGCTGGTCAAGGAACTACAGCTCCCAGGGCCCTATGGGGTCTCAGCTCCCCTACTGAATATCCAGGCTGCTCTGAGGCTCCCTTTCTGCAGAGGGGAGGAAGTTACTGTTACAGGTCCCTTCAGAGCTTGGGCCTAGCACTATGGCACCATGTCAAATCCAGTACTGCTCCCAACTCTACCCAGCTCTGCTGCTGGCAGGATCCCTTCCTATTCTTTTTGTTTCTTGCCTCCCCTCCAAGGAGAAGCTCTGCATTGTTCCTGTGTGGGGAATTGAACCCAGGCTGTCTGGGTGAAAGCTAAGAATCCTAACCACTAGACCACATGGGACTTCCATAACACGTTTACATGTTCATATTCAATAACACAATTAAACGTAGCCATTCAAAGTAGCCATTTAAAAGAAGCCATTCAAAAAACTTCAAAAACAGACTTCAAAGAGAAATTGCAGAGTTACAACTGATCTGCAAACTTAACACCATTAATTTGAGCTTGAAGAGGGACTGGGGGTGACTGGCTCACTACAAAAGCAATTTTCCCTCTCTTGGTATTGACACCTCCCTGTCAATTACTTGGAGAGAGCCATATGCACCCTGACTGAATTAGCCTTCAACACTGGTTCTCCCCTTGTATGGTAACTCCCTTTACATCATGTTCCAATATATATTTATACCTCTATCTACAATTTTCACTCCATGCATCTGAAGAAGAGGGCTTTTTACCCACGAATGCTTGTGTCCAAATAAATCTGTTAGTTCTTAAGGTGTCACCGGACTCCTCGTTGTTTTTGTGAAATAAAAGCAAAATGCACTCTAAGCTGATCTTAACCCTTTCAATGTCCTTACAAACTTAGATGCTTCTCACCACAGGCCGGCTGGTGGCTTTTCAGCCAGGCTCTCCGCTTTCGTCAGCGCTTCAGTTGCTTGGTGTGGGGGTGTCTGTAGATGTAGGTGGACGAGAGAGAAAAAGCATGGCAAATGTCTCTGCTTTTATCATGTCCTTTCTTCCCTCTTGGCTTTGCTCCCCCTTCAGAGTCAGGTGAGCATCACTGCGTCTCTCCAAGCAAGTCTGAGCAATTCCCCTGGGGTGTTCTCTTGCAGGTAAGTGATTGCACTGTAGCTCCCTTGCTGAACAATGGCTGTTGGTGGGTTGTTTGACACCCTGTCCGGGTGTTGGTTACTTTCCTTGCTGTTGTCACTGGGGAGCTAATATTTGGCTGACTCCCCCACCTTACAGCATAGTGATAACCACACTGCACAATTCTCATAACTTCATATGCATGAATGGTAAACATCTATGGGTAGAGAAATGACTTTCAGCAGATCATATCCTTTCCCCTGATACCTTACAAGGCATGCTCTGTATATAAGATCACGATTATATGAAAATGAGGAATATGGGGTTACAGCACACTCCCCCAAAGGTACAGAATGTCACACTGAGATTCTATTTTCATTTGTTATGTAACAGCATTAAAGAGATCCAGTGACTGACCAATGGCATTTTCAAGTGCTAAAATGGCAAGCGCTGTTGGTCTCTCATTGGCCATCAGCGACTGAAGATACGGTTTAATGAGCCAGAGCTTCAAGGCGAGGGTGGCTCTGTCCACTGCCTTCCGTTGCGCTGCTGGGCACCAAGTCCCTGGCGGTCAATATGTGAAGCTGGGAGAAGAGAGTGGGGTGGCAAGCGGTGGCAGAACTTTTGCCACCAGGGTCTAGCTGTCTAACTTCCTCTTCGTACTGCTGGGCCCCCGTTGCCTTCAGGTAACACAGGAACTAAGGCAGGAATAGGGTGAGGAAGCAAGTAAAGCCGAGCAAGGAAGGCAAAAGTTAATCTTATCTTCATGGGCAGCTCGCAATGACGTCCTTTTTCTGTGCCACAGCTGACAACAACATCCCAGACAGAAAAGTAACAGGCCAAAAAGAAACCTAGCAGATGCTGAAACAGTTCAGTTGGGAGCGTGCAAGACTAACAGGCTCTTCTATCCTCCTTTATGCATGGGCGGGATGTTTTCTGAGAGTGCAGCAGTTACTTTAACTGCCACGAGTCCCTCATTTCAGGCTATGCAGCAGGAAAAGACAGCATGGGCTTCTGCACCGAGTTGGCCCACCTGACCTTTCATTCTTCTCTTGCTCTTTGTCAGCAAGGAGAAGAAAAAGAAGCGCTCCCTCAAGCTGGAGTCACACGGGCGTGGTAAGGACGACTTCCTGAGTGCTGGCTCCAGTCCTCTGCCCTGCCAGCTGACCTATCGAGGGGCTACCACCACATTCTCTAGATTTGTCCATCGGTCTGTGCCAGAGTGAGCAACAACCCAGTAGGTGGAGTTTCTGTAGTGTAGTGGTTATCACATTTGCCTAACACGCAAAAGGTCCCTGGTTCAAAACCAGGCAGAAACATGCTGGCTTTCTTTTCCCAGATTCCCTTGTTATTCAGAAAGGGCACTCCTCCTATTGGCCTGTCCCTGGGATAACTCCAACCCCTGCATGACAGAGGATGCTGACAGCAGTGGAGAAAGCACCTTGGTGTCAGGCTGGAGAACCTAGAGTAGTTAGGCCAGTCACCATTTGGAGGCTTGTGGCTTGGCCACCTCTGCTGTTGGAGGTTGGCCTATAGAGGCTCTCACTTCCTGCTGGGCTCCTTTGCGTGACTGGCCAAAGGAGGAAGTGAGGCAGGAATGGGGCAATAGAGGAAAGTTGAGCTGAGGAAGGCAGGGAAGAAGCTGTGCGGTTAAGTGGGGTTAGTAGAGCACCACCCTTCATTCTGCAAAGCCTGGGGAGGTGTGGTTGGCTGCTGGGAGGTAGAATCCTGTGCCTGCCTCTTGGCTTCCCAGGAGTGGCTACTTGCAGCCCAGGAGAAGAAGGGAGGTTCTGGGTGAAAGGAAAACAAGCAAAGCTGAGTCCAAGTGGAGAATGGCGGCTCCTTTATGGCCAACCTGGGGGCATGACTGATGGTTTTAGAGGTGGAGGCTGGGCTGGCTGTGAGCAACTGGGATCCAGGAAACCCCCACCTGCCCTTCTGAGGGCTGAACCCATGGAGGTGCGGTTGGCTGCTGAGAGACAGACCCCTGTGGCTGCCTGTTGGCATCCCAGGGATGGCTACTTGCAGCCCAGGAGAAGCGGGGTTCTGGGGGGAAGGAAAAGCAGCAATGGTGAGGCTGAGTGGGCTCCTTTCTGGCCGAGATGGTGGACTGTGGTGAGTCTGGGAGTTGCCTGTAAGCCATAAGTGGACGTAGTGCAGTGAAAACTGCTGCTCCATTCTGGCCGACCTGGGGGCGCCATGGATGACTTGGGAATGGGGGCAGGGCGCTGGCTGTGAGCAAATGGGATCCAGGAAGCCCCAGCCTGCCCCTCCAGGGGCCGAGTCTTCTTCTCTCCTGCCATGGGGAGCCCGACCTTAAGCCTGCCCAGCATGTGCAGCAGCTCGAGCATTAAGCCTTCCTGTGTGCATAACTGAACTACGCCCTAGTGTAATAAGGTGTAAAGTTTAGATTGTGAATTTATCTTTAATTTCCATGGTAATTTACTTTGATCTTTTATTCCTACCACTTATAATCCTTAAAACTCCATCTTTCTGTAGTTAATAAATCTGTTTTATGCTCTACTTAAACTGGTGTATTTTGCTTGAAGTTCTTGGGAAATCTCAGCTCCATTACAAGGCTGGTTCATGTACTATTCACAGTGAGGGAGGGGTGGACCCTGTGTAATAAACTCACACTGATCAGGCTTCTGATTAAGGCAAGATGGTATGATCCAGGGGTGCAAGGCTGCAGAGCTGTAGGGGGGGCGACTTTCTATCATTAGTGTTATGAGTGGCTGCAGAAGCATTCATGTAATTCAGTTGGCTGTGTCCCTACCTACGGATATCTGTGTAAGTGCAATATCTGCCAGAGATTCACAGCTTGTCTCAGCATCACATGTGTGAGAGGGAGCCCAGGTGGTGGGACAAAGGGCTCAGGGGTGCCACTGTTCAGTTGCATCCCATAGATCCCATCACAGACTTTCAACAACCACAGCGGGTGCTCACTGAGACAGAGAGAGAGATGCCACAATAGTGATATCCAGTGCCAGCAGACATCAAACTATCAGAAATTCTGTGAACAGAGAAGACCCTGCTAGTGGAAAATGGCTTGTGAGGTATCATTAGAAAATGCATAACCTACTGAATATTATCCTCCTGTTAAAATGTGTAGTAACACTGTATGGAAAATTGTGAGATTTTACAGTATGATATTACTGAAAAAGTTACAGTTCTGGGGAACACCCACAGACCAGTTCCTCAGAGACAGCAAGGCAAACAGCTGGTCAAACAGCCCTTCTCCTGCAGGGGGAAGGTGTGAAGACATTAAGGGCTGGTCTACACTACGGGGGGAAATCGATCTTAGATACGCAAATTCAGCTACGTGAATAACGTAACTGAAGTCGAATATCTAAGATCGGATTACTCACCCATCCTCACCGCGCGGGATCGATGTCCGCGGATCCCCCTGTCAAATCAGCAACTCCGTTGGGGTCGGTGTTGTTCCGGAATCGATATAAGCGCGCTCGGGGATCGATATATGGCGTCTAGATGAGACGCCATATATCGATCCCCGAGCAATCGATTTTAACCCGCCGATACGGTGGGTAGTCTAGATGTAGCCTTACATTCCATCACAGGGACCTATTGAGGCTGTTGTGGAAAACGACCACAGGATTAATATTTGAATCAGCTCAGCCTGAGGCTCTTTTCTTGGTTACAAGCACGCAGGGGGTGACAGCTATTGGAATACTGTTCCTGAGCTAAAAATCACACAAGCCTTTTACAGCTTAAAACCACAAACAATGACACATACGTTGCACGTTAATTTCCTTATTTGGAATATACTGCAAAATATGATGCAGGTCAAAAGCAAGCTGAACAATCAGTTTTCCATATTTGGCCTTTCCTGTTATTTTTATTACACCTGGTGATATGGGAGCAAGACTCTCCATGTCTCAAGAAATGTCACTACCAACCTAGGCCATTTTCACATGCTGGGGTGCAATCCAGATCGGCGAGGAGTTGTGTCATCTGTAATCCTGGGTGAGATTCAGTGTTCTGCTGCTGGAGCTCCCCTGTCTGGATACTCCCAGCCAGCGTTCAAGGACGCACTGAGTGTCTGTATGATAAGTAACCCTGGACTGGCAGCTCTGACTCCAGCCGCCTGCTTGTTACACCCCAAGCACATTCTGGTTTGGGTAGAGAAGGCTCAGGGTTTGAGAGAAGGCTGGGGGTAGGAAGCTTCTGTTCATTATGCTGGACCTAACCCCAGTTTTACTAGAGTAAAGAGGAGATATCTGACATTGTGTGATGCTGCTCCTGTGCTCTGTTCCCAAAGTGTTCTGCAGCAGAGGAGGGTCTCTGGTAGTATGTATATTACTGGCCTATTGGGGTGATGCTGAAACAGGACAGGGTACAGATGGCATTGTGGGGGTGGCATGAACCTTCACTCTTCATTTCCCCTTCCAAGAACAGAAGGGACAGGAATCCTTACCCAGCAAGACCATCGTCTCATAGTTCCCCTGCATGACATCTCTGTAGAGGGCTCTCTGAGTGGGGTCCAGCAGAGTCCCCTCTTCCCTGGAGAAATACAGAGCCACCTCCTCGAAGGTCACCGGCCCCTGAAAGAGCAGGAGTCCAATACTCAGTACCTGCTGACCCACTCACAACCCCACTATTCACGGAACAGCAGCACCAGGGAAATGGAAGCTCCGGGAGGCACATGTTAACAGAGTCCCACCCCACCTTGCTTACAGCAGCCAGGAGGCATCAGAGGGTAGAAAGAGAGAACCTTTGTGTCTCCCATCTGACAGACAGAAGCAGGGTCTTCACATTTATCACATAGCTACTAGCCAGAGCTTAATATAGGAGATGGGGCTGTCTCTGGACCCTGATAGTGGCTCCCTGGTAGGAATCCAAGCACTCTCCAAATAAAATATATGGAAGAAAGGGGAAGTCAATCATAAAGAATAGAAGTTAGAAGGTCAGAATTGTAGTGCCCATTAACAAAGGTTTAGAGAAAATAGAGCCTATCAAACTAACGGGATATCCTTATTGGATGAGATCAAAACTTTGGTTGCAGCTAATAGTATTGATGTAATATACCTAAACTTCCGTAAGGGACATGACTTGATTAGCACAATATTTTTACTAAAAAAAACTAGAATGATACAAAATAAACACGGCATACATTAAATAGATTAAAAACTCTGATAGTAAATGGGGAACCATGATCGAGTGGATTTCTTTCTAGCAGGTTCCTGCAGAGATTGGTTCTTGGCCCTGTGCTATTTAACATTCTTATCCATGACTTAGAAGAGAGTACAAAATCATCACTGATAAAGTTTACAGTTGCCACAAAGATTGGGGTTGGTGGTAATTAATGAAATGTCAGTAGATTCAGGCTCCATCGCTGAGAGTCTGGGAAGTTGTCCCAGCCCTGGCTGGAGGGTTATTTCCTGTTCCACAAAGAGGGGAAGTTCCATTCCCAACTCCTGTGCCTTGAAATTAGGACCTATCTGACACTACACCCCCATATTCATCATAGTGGTATGATTATAATATGATTAGGACATAATTATGATCTATTTTGTAGAAGATGCATCATGTGTGGTGTCACTGGAAAAGTTCTGATTTGCTGAATATGATTATCCTATTTGTGTGCACATATCATGTTCGTATCTGAAGTTATGGATATTGACTCTGTATCTGTATTTCAAATGTGCTTACTCTGGGTAACACCCACAATGAGCCTTTCAGGTACAACAGTGAAGAAGCCAGACAGTGCTGATGGCTCAACAAAGACAATGGACTGTGGAAGAGCTTAGCCTTCCTGTGAATGTTTCAGCCAGCCTATGAGTCATGGCTACTATGACTCAGCAGGGCCTGTGACCAGACCACATGACACTAAACTCCATTTTAGTACCTGTATTTTTCCACAAACTGGACTAGGAACTGAGTTTGGAACAAAAGGTTCCCACCATATGGAAAAGCTACATAAGGTGGGGTGTGACATCATCTCTTGGCCTCATTCTCCACACAAGAGAACTTCTGGAAACACCTGAGAAACAAAAACGGATGTGGGGGAAGTGCTGCTCCCAGGATCAAGAGATTTCTAGCTTGTGTATGGAAACTTGGGGGACTGCTTGTACCATCAGTCAGGGTGAGAAATTGCTAATTCAAATTCTATCCATCTAGTATGTTAGGCTTAGTCTGAGTTTTGGTTATTTGCTAAATAATCTGCTTTGATCTGTTTGTTATCACTTATAATCACTTAATCTATCTTTCTGCAGTTAATAAACTTGTTTGATGCTTTATCTTAACCAGCGTATTTTGAGTGAAGTGTCTGGGGAAAATCTCAGCTTGTTGTGCACATCTGTCCCATATCGAGGGGAAGGGGAACTACATTAATGAGCTTGTATTATAGAGATCCCTGTGCACTATAAGATGGTATCATTCTGGATTTATACTACAGCAAGTGTGCAAGGTTGGGGAGTGGGAAATTGGCTCATGTCTTCTATCTGTCCTTGAGTGGCTTAGGTAACACACTCAGGTAGCTTAGTTGGCTGCATGGCGCCACCTGCTGTTGTGTTGGGTGATAACAGGGCCTGGAGAGGCTGGCGAAATCTCCAGCAAAGCAGTGTGAGAAGGGCCAGCCCAGCGTGAGGGTTAGAGGACACAGCAGTTCCCAGAAGCTCCACAAACTGCCTCCTGGGGGTGACAAACCATCACGTCCTATACTACACAAGTCTCAGCAGGTTTGTCACATGCTGTCCCCTCCCTTTCTCCACCCGAGATATTTCCTGCTTCCCACCACCTCTAGCAATTCCCACCCTCTTATGCATTTACTGCTCCTCAACCTCCAAGCAGAGCCCGCCACCCTGATAATCTCTTACCTGAGCCAGCTCCATTGCAGCCATTTCCTTGCCCCTGGGAGGACGAGATGATCTGCAGCGAAACATGGATGTTATTCTCTGGCCTGCCGGGGTGAAAAGGGCAAGGTGTGAGAATTCAGACTAGGCTTTTGCCCATTCCACAAGCCGATTCCCCCCAGCTTTTCCCCTGCTAATGCACATTCTAGGTTCTAGCATACTGTGAAGCACAGAGTGACCTTATTCCAGTACAGGCCTAGCCCCCTCCCACCAGGGTGTAACCCTCTGACACATGGGGAAACCCTCCCATTAACAGTCTCTCTCTTACACATATCAAGTTTGCGGACAACACCAAGCTGGGAGGGGTTGTAAGTGCTTTGGAGGATTGGATTAAAATTCAAAATGATCTGGACAAACGGGAGAAATGATCTGAAGTAAATAGGATCAAATTCAGTAGAGACAAGTGCAAAGTACTCCACGTTGGAAGGAACAATCGGAGGCCAGAGAAGAGCAGAAACAAAGGAGTCACTTTGGGGGATTCTCCCTGTCATTGTCCCCAAGGCAGCTGTCTCAGGTTTACAAAGGTGTTTCATGTTCCAGCCTTTATACAGTCTCTCCTGGGAGTGCCCCTTTCATGGACTGGGCCTAGTTTTAGTTTTTGGTAGTTAACAAGCTTGGTTTATTGTTCATCTAACCAGTATGTGTGGATTGAAGTGTGTTGGAAACTCTGTTTGGGATAACAAGCTGGTGCATGTCATTTTCCGCTGATGAAATGACAGACTTCATATGAGCTTGGGTCGTTCAGTAGCGTGCTGGACAGTGCAAGATGCACATTTCTGGGGGAAAGTTGGGCACTTGAGAATTTGCTGGTTTTCTCCTGAGGTGTAATTCATGAGTGGCTGTCTAGCAGCACTCAATACTGTGTAGCTGGGAGTGAGTTACATGCTGGAGACTGTGTGTATAATTGGCCAAGAGGGGCTGTTCTCGCGGGAAAACAGTGGAAAAGGCACTCCATGCTGGAGGACTGAGGTACAGCTATTTAACAGTCCAGATTGTACTCTGGGTAACATCACAGACACTCATTATGACAGAGCCTCTTACAACACAGAGAAAGTAAATCCATGTCCCAGAAATCGAAGACTCCAGACAGAGGGCAAGTGTCCCTGGCACTGCTTCTTGCTGACAGAGAGGTTCAGAGACAGTGCGAGAATCCTGGGGAAGCTGGGAACAGGAAGCATGGGCTGGCGGGGTTCGGTGGAGAAAGGGAACAGGAAGGGCAGGGATATTACTGAATCCAGGATCTTTGCAGTACTAGATGACAGGATAGCACATAGTGCAGCCCATTGGAAAACACAATCCCAACTATACATACAAAATGATGGGGTCTAAATTAGTTGTTTCCACTCAAGAGAGTGATCTTGGAGTCACTGTGGATAGTTCTCTGAAAACATCCACTCAATGTGCAGCAGCAGTGAAAAAAAGTGAACAATGTAGGAAATAATTAAGAAAGTGATAGATATGACAGAATATCTCATAGATCATATTTGTAAAAACAGCAAATAAATCCATGATACACCCACATCTTGAATACTGCATGCACATGTCACCCCATCTCAAAAATAGAAATATTGGAATTGGAAAAGGTTCAGAAAAGGGCACAGAAAAATGATTAGGGGTATGGGACAGTTATGCCAGACCTAACCCCCAGTTTCACTTGAGCAAACAGGAGATATTTGACACTGTGCAATACGGCTCCTGTGCTCTGTTCCCAAAGTGTTCTGCAGCAGAGGAGGGTCTCTGGTATTATGTGTGTCACTGGCCTATTGGGGTGATGCTGAAACAGGACAGGGTACAGATGGCATTGTGGGGGTGGCGTGAACCTTCACTCTTCATTTCCCCTTCCAAGAACAGAAGGGACAGGAACCCTTACCCAGCGAGGTCACAGTCTCATAGTTCTCCTGCATGACATCCCAGTAGAGGGCTCTCTGAGTGGGGTCCAGCAGAGCCCACTCTTCCCTGGTGAAATACATAGCCATCTCCTTGAAGGTCACCAGCCCCTGAAAGAGTAAGAGTCCAACACTAAGGACTTGCTGCCCCACTCACAGCCCCACTATTTGTGGCAGAGAAGAGTGAATCAAATGGAAGCTCTGGGTGGATCATAGTCAGGAGAGTCCCACCTCGACCTGGCTCAGAGTATCCAGCAAATGCCAGGGTGAGGGGATGAAGAGAGAGCCCCTTATCTCTCCCAGCATATCCATCACCCCCCTACTAGCCACTGACTGATACAGGATCTGGAGCCCCTAGCAGGGTCCAGGGAGAGCTCGCTGGTAGGATGCCCAACACCCTCCTCATTGTGAGGAGTGGGATATGAAGGGAGAGGCAGCTCCAATAAGCCTGACTCATGGGTGTCCCCTTTATATCTCACAGCAGCTGATGGTTAATGAGGTCAGGCTCCAGCACTAGGAGTCTGGTCAGTTTGACTAGCTCCATGTAGGTGGGTTATTTTCTCTCTTCACAAATTAGGGCATTTCCACCTCCAAACCTCCTGGGTCTGTTCCTAGAATCTAGGCCACTTAGTAAATAACTCCCAGCAGGTCTGCCACACCCTGGCCTCCTCCTTTCCCCACGCTGTGAATTTCCTGCCCCGCTCCAACCTCCAAACCAGACTCTGCAAACCTTCCCACCTCTTGGTGTATTTGCTCTCCCTTTCCTCCAGCAGGAACCCACCAGCAACCCCCCGATAATCTCTACCTGGACTGACTCCACTGCAGCCATTTCTCTTCCCTGTCCCACGCCAGGCTGGGATGAGCTGGAGCAAAACATTCTGCAGCCTGTCTGGGGGAGAAGGGCAGTTGTGGGCGTTTCAGAACCGGTTTTAGTTAATTTCACATCACAATTCCCCCAGGCCCTTTCCCTGCAGACAGACACCCTAGATTCTGTCATGCTGGGAAATGCTCAATCTGTTTATTACAATTTAGACCTGGCCCCTCCTGCCAGGCTAAGTCCACAGACACATTTTTAACCTCCCTTCTCTCTCCCCTCACCCCTTCTCTGAACACAAGGCTAGAAAAAGAGCAGAACCAAAGGAGTCACTGTGGGGGATTCCCTCAGACACTGACCCCACGGCAGCCACACCCCAGCAGGGGGAATATGGAGTCAGGAACTGGCTTTTGCTCTGTCTGATCCTTGTTTTGTTCACTGGAAAGTGGTTCTGCCCAGGATGCAGCAATACATGTGTCTGGGTGGACTAGAGAGCTGGAAATCTCTCCCCCACATTCATTTCTCCCACTGCCCCTTTCAGTCTCTCCTTCCCCTGTCCTCTCTCCCTGCCCCTCTGGCTGGGACAGTCCCATTCCTGGGGGCTTTGCTCTCCCATGGCTGGATTTCCTCCTGGCAACCGCTAATGGGAGGAGAAATGAGGTGGTGTTGTTTGTGCAGAGTCACTTTCTTGCCAGACCCTAGGACATTCCCTGAGGTCTTTCAGTTACCTGGAGACTCTGGCTCAGAATTTAGTAGTAACAGGGCCCAGGACTGCCCTAGGGGGCTAGGACCAGCTGCAGAAAGTCATCCCCTGGGCCGGGCAGAGAAGAAGCTTTAATTAAGGTCACTTCCCAGCACAGAGCCCCACTGGGGGAGCAGCAGCTGCCAAGCCTGGTCTCCCAGATCACAATGGAGGCTGCAGCATCTGACCCAGGAAGCTGAACCCCAATATCCTGAGCAGAGAGGGACAGAGTGTATGAGCAGCTTCCCTCCTTTAGCTCTCTGGGGAGAGCAGCTAATGGGAGCCCCTCCTCACAGGGAGAATGGCTGATCTCATTTGACCCACTGTCCATCTGGAATCACTCCTTGTCTTTCCATACAGTGACTCTGGATTAACAACGGTCTCAATGACACCGGATTTCAGAAAGAATGAGTTCAGAACGCTGTGGAAAAGACCATCGTGTGGCAGTGCTGACTCCCTTCCCACCTCCCTCACCCCCGCAGATCTAGGACAAGGACTGGGGGCAAAAATTTTCCAAACGGAACCGAAAGTTCCTGCAGTTTTCAAAAGAGGAGAAAAGTAAATTCTGTGAATTCACACTAACAGTGTTTGCTAAGTGGACAGAAAGTTATCACAGTGACAGGGCACGTGACTGGGGAATGGACTTGGTGACCTGGTGACTAGGAGCCAGGACTCTGGTACAAGTTGACCAGAGAGAAGGATCATGGTTAGCAGCAGCCCCAGACACCCCCTAGTACCCAGAGCCCAGACCCCCCAGCCAGGGGCCCCAGACACCCCCCAGCCAGGATCCCATCAGATATTCCCTGGGACGCAGCCCCCAGAGTCCCTGGCCAGGGACCCCAGATACCCCTCAAAGCCCCACCGGCCAGAGAACCCCCACCACACCATGATTGCCAGGTTGGGAATCCCAAAGGGTTCCCCCACCAAGAGCCCCCAGCAGCCAGGGACCCCCTCAAGGGACCCCCCCCCCACTGGGAACTCAGTCCCTCACTGCCTGCCTAGGAACTTCCCACCCTCCAGAACGATCTACCCTGACATTTGCCTGGGACCCCCTCCTCTGCCCAGTGTGACCCCCTGATGCTTTACAGTGCGACCCATCACTCTGCTTCCCTGGCATGCCCTCATCTAGTGCCAGGGATCCCCTCCCCCAGCTCTGTGCACTGGGCATGGCAACAAAACCAGGAACCAGCTGGGGAAGCACAGACAGAGCCCCTGGCACAGTACCAGGCTCCCTCTAACCCTCTGTCCCGCCTCCCCAAGAGACACCCACCCCCACTGTTCTGCAGCCACCAGGCCCCCAGCGATACCCACCTCCAGGACCCATAGCCTCAGGGATGGGCACATCAGAACCACCACCCCTGAAAACCCCAAACCTCCACAACCCACCAACCTGACTAGGGTACCCCCTGCCCAGCCACCCAGAGGCCTCCCCCTACCACAATGCCCCTTCAGCTGCAATCTCCCCACACAGACACCTTCCCTGCCCCTGCAAGCGTTACCTCACAGAGTGTGAGAAGTGGCTAGAAAGTTAACACCACCTCCTGCTGGCCAGTCACACAGGCAGAGGGAGCCTGGGAGTGCTTCTTTAACAGGAGAATGGAAGGCCTGGAGGGCAAGAAAGATCCACGGGCTGTCACTAGCAAATAATGGCCACCATGGATCCACCCCAGAGGCGGCTGCATCTTAGCACATTGGGAAACAACCCATCATATTCAAATAGAAATAAAACAACTAGAGAGAAGTGGGGCAAATGTTTGGGGTATTTTATATCAATCTTTGAGACACGCAGAGAGAACCCTGTCACAAACGACATTTGATAACATGAGAGAAAACCACCAAGATCGGAGGGGATTTGATGTTGCTATTAAATAACTAGTGGAAAAGGGGGACTGTTGGACTGGATTTTATATGACTGTCCAATACATAAACAGAATGTGATGGTCCCCCCCGGCCACGGGGCAACCATTCACGTGAGCAGCTCAGAGCCCTTTGAGGAGCTGATTTAAGGGCAGGGGGGGATCTGGAAGGCTCCCTGGACAATGGAAGGGGGCCGCAGGGAATTGGGAAATGGGGTCTGGGCAGTCTCCATGGGGATGTGCTCCTCCCTTCCCTTCCCTGCCCTGGCAGAGAACGGGAACCTCATCCCATCCCACTCCAGTGGGAGCCATGTTCTGGGGAATGACCCAGGGCAACAATTTCCCACCCAAACAAGGACAAATCGCTGCAGATAAAATGGGTGGGAAAATCCACCCCCCATCGGAGAGATTTTAAATTGACATTTGAGAAGTATGGAGAGCTTTGGGAAAATCAGAGGCAATTAGAGAGCTGATCATTCCCAGGACCTCCCTGGATTTTATAGCCTGTGATAATGAGAGAGAAAAGGGGAAATCTTGAGAGAATGTGTGTGTGGGAGGAAGTGGCAAAAACAGGGACAGGATCCAGTTAACTCACCTCCCTCCCCCCCCGGGAATGTCCTGGCTGCACAGAGACAGATCTACACCCCCCCCCCCGTGGCCTCCCCCCCCTGCAACTCCGGCTGTCCTTGGACACCTCCGCCCTCACACCAAAGGGGGGGGTCTGCCAGAGCCTCCCCCTGAGAAGTTGGGCAGCAGAGCCCGGGGCCCTTTAGAGGCCCCCCCTGGGTGTCTCCAGCTGCCTGGGCCAGCCCGCCGCATCATTTCCGGCTCTGCGCTCACGTCCCTGTTCTGTGCCGCACCTCTCCAGCCCTGCAGCACCGGACCTGATCACAGGCTCTGGGATGGAGAGAGGGAAACCTCAGCACCTGAAGGTTAATGCAGCCCTGTGTGCAACCCCTGCTAGGGTGATCCGACAGCAAATGTGAAAAATTGGGATGGGGGTGGGGTTAATAGGCACCTATATAAGAAAAAGACCCAAAAATCGGGACATCTAGTCAAGCTAGTCCCTGCTGTTCTCATAAGGGGTCGGCATAGAGAGGGTTTGACTACACTTGCAGCTGTCCAGCGCTGGGAGTTAAAGCTGTCTTCCTACAGCTGTTTAGGGAAAAGCGCTGCAGTGTGGACACACTGACAGCTACCAGCACTCTGTCATGGCCACATTTGCAGCGCTGTTGGGAGTGGTGCATTATGGGCAGCTATCCCAGCATTCAAGTGGCTGCAATGTGCTTTTCAAAAGAGGAGGGTGGGGTGGAGTGTGACACGGAGCGTGGGGGAGACAGAGCGAGTGGATTTTTGGAGCTGACACTGTGTCAGCTCCCTACCTGGCAAGTTCAAGCCTCCTCCCCCACCCCTCTCTCATTCACTAAATGCAAATAGCCGCCTTTGTTTTTTTCCTCACAGACCAGATAAGCCGCTGATCCAAAACAGACCCCCCCCGCCTGTGCCACCCGGCTGCTTCTCTCCTCAAGCAAACACCAGCTGTAGGTGTTCCAAAGGGATCCCCCTGCCTCTGCTCATTCACTGCAAACAGTAACTGTGTTTGGTTTTTAGATAAGCAGCTCTGGGAGCCTTGAGCTCACAAGCAAAGCAAACAGAGGCATCACACCAAAAACAAAGAGCGTTATCTCTACTTAAAAGCATTATGGGAAGGTTCCTGGAGGTCAGTGACAGCGTAGTAAGATTAATCACTGTTTACACTGGCACCCCAGCGCTGCATCACCAGCTCTGTTCTCTTATTCCTCTCGTCGAGGTGGAGCACATGCAGCACTGTAGCCAGGGAGATACAGCGCTGTATGTGCCTTGCCAGTGTGGACGGGGAGTAAGTTACAGCGCTGTAAAGCCACCACCTGCACTGTAACTCTCCAGCGTAGCCAAGGCCTGAGTTGTAGTAATAATAGCAGCCAAGAATCCGGTGGCACCTTATAGACTAACAGACGTATTGGAGCATGAGCTGTCGTGGGTGAATACCCACTTCGTCAGATGCAACAATAGTCCCATATGGGCTAGTGGTCAGGATTCCTGGTTTTCACCCAGGTGGCCTGGGTTCAACTTCTGGTGTGGGAAGAGTGCAGAGCTTTTGCCCAGAGTGGAGGCAGGAAATGAAAGGAACAGGAAGGGATCCTGCCAGCAGTGGAGTTAGACAGTGTAGGGAGGGGACCCCAGAAGTGGGGGTGGGGCAGTGGTTTGGGGGGAGATGAGGGAAGGATCCCAGCAGTGCGGGAAGTTGACAACCTGGAGAGCACAGGCCTGGAACGGGGACATGAAAGAGTGAACGTGTCCCTCTAAACCCATCAACTGCAGACTAGGCAGGCTTGGAAGAATTGTGTATTTGTTGGTAAATGTCAATTTCTGTGTAAACACACAACCCAATGGCAAAATATTTCCATCAATAATCATCAAAATTGACAGATGGGCAAAGTAAGAAACATGCTGCTTGAGAACTTATCATGTTGTAGGAGCAGCAGTGATCTGTATGCTCTGTATAACCTGTATGCTCAAAAGGTCTGTTAAACTCCCCCAGCTTGTGTCCTTTCCCGCTTTGAATGCCTGTGAAGTGGCTTTCCCACTCTCCTTTGGACCTCCTGTGAATGCCCTTCACCCGGCCCATCTGGCCAGTGGTTCGCTGTGTTACATTCTATTGCACCTCAGGGAGACTGATCTTCATTGCACAGTCCATCGCTGCGCTGTGGGACACTTACCTTAAAGGATCCTGACATCTCCGCTGCCAGGCCTGTCCTGGGAGCGTGAGTATGAGTGTGACACCCTCCCCCATCCCTTCTTTTGAGCTTAGCTATCAAGCTAACTAAATGTGCTGCTTTCTGCCAAACTCTGGGGGGGAGGGGACATTATTAGTCCTCTCTAAGCTTACTAACTGACCCAATTTTGGTAACACAAGCAACATTGTTTGATCTGTTATTGTACCAGAGGGGGAGATGGTTGTCTATAAAGGAGGGTGAAGACTAAATGCCTCTGATGAAAACGGGATTTGAATCCATGCAGGCAGAGCATAATGGGGCAGCAGTCCTTTACCTTAACCACTCGGTCACCTCATCTGAGCTGTCTAAAGACGGACAGGAGGAGAAATCTAAGGCCAGCAGAGATAGGGACACTAAGGCGTTTTAAATACTAAGCGTAAAGCAGAGTCTGAATGAGCTCCCCTCTCTCACCTAGTGAGGAGCTGGGGAAAGACTTCAGGAACAGACCGTGTTTGCATAGACACACCTACTCTGCCTAGCTATGCAGCTGATGGGGCCGCTTCCCCAAAATGACCAGTTTGGGATGGTCTTGGGTTACAAATCACTTTAGGATTGAGTGGAATGAAATGTTATTCTCCTTCCTGTATGAGTGAAGGGCAGAAGAACATACCTAGTCCGTCCTGATGGAGGGGTAGGTGAGTGAGGAATAGCTTTTATTGGACTGCAGAGAAGTGATTGAGGACATCACCCTAAACCAGTGGTCCCCAAACATTTCACATTGTGCCCTCTTAGCCATGGCTGTGGCCCCTCGGAAGCCACGGTCAAGAACAGGGGCTGGGAGGAATGGGGCTGTTGCTTGCTGGGGAGAGGGGTGCGGACAGGGGTAAAGGGGTCGACGCTGGGCTGGGAGCCAGAGTCTCAGCCTGAGGGTGGGGTTGGGGAAGAGCTGTGGCAGAGTGGTGCTCCCTCCCTGCCCTCTATGTGGGCTGGCTCAGGTCCTGAGTTGCCCCCATGAATGTTCCTCTGTGTCCCCCTAGGAGTCGCACCCCACATTATGGGGACCACTGAACCCTACTCGCTAAGCCGGGGCTAGTGATGCCAAACCCCCGGGAAAGGGAGAACAAGTGTGGGGGCCCCAGCATCAGAACCATGCCCCTACCTTCTGTCTGTGGCTCTACCCCCTTCCACCCATGGCCCCATCCACTGTCACTTCTGTTCCACCCCTTCCCCCACCAGCCCCACCCTATCACTCCTTTAGCCCTGCCCCGCTGTGGCCCTGAGACCAGAGAAGCTCTGTGCCCCTGCTGCAGCACCCGGGCTGTAGCAGGGAGTGGGAGCTCCTCCAGCCCTGGGGCTGACATAGGGGAGACTTTTCCAGGGGGACCTAAATTGGCCAGGACCCCTGATCATGGGCCCCACTGTCCCCTTGGCAGTGCAAGGTTTGGGGAGGCTGAGCCCCCTTGTCATAAACAGATAGCTAAGGGTTAATGTTCTTTTACCTATAAAGGGGTAACACCAGTAACCTAAAAACACCTGACCAGAGGACCAATCAGGAAACAAGACTTTTTCAAATCTGGGTGGAGGGAAGTTTGTGTGTGAGTTCTTTGTTCTTTGTCTTCTGTCTGTGGCGTCTCGGCTATGAGAGTGATTTTTCTATCTCCTGCCTTTCTAATCTTCTGTTTCCAAGTTGTAAGTACAAAGATAATAAGACAATAAGTTTATATTGGTTTCTTTGTATTTACATGTGTGTAGTTGCTGGAATCTTTAAATTGTATTCTTTTTGGATAAGGCTGTTTATTCATTTTTTTCTTTTAAGCAAATAACCCTGTATTTGTCACCTTAATACAGAGAGACCATTTTTATGTCCTTTTCTTTCTTTTTATATAAAGCTTTCATTTAAAGACCTGTTGGATTTTTTCTTTAGTGGGGACTCCAGGGAATTGAGTCTGCAGCTCACCAGGGAATTGGTGGGAGGAAAAGTCAGGGGGAAAATCTCGTTGTGTTAGATTTACTAGCCTGACTTTGCATACCCTCTGGGTAAGGGGGAAGAGAGATTAGCTATCTTGGTACTTCTATTTCCAGGACTGGAAACAGGAGGGGGGAGTCCCTCTGTTTAGATTCACGGAGCTTGCTTCTGTATATCTCTCCAGGAACCCAGGGAGGGAACACCTGGAGGGGAGGAGGGGGAAGGGAAATGGTTTATTCCCCTTTGTTGTGGGACTCAAGCATCTGAGTCTGGGGGTCCCCCGGGGAAGGTTTTGGGGAGACCACAGTGAGCCAGGCACTGTATAAATCCCTGGCGGGTGGCAGCTTACCAGGTCCAAGCTGGTAACTAAGCTTGGAGGTTTTCATGCTAACACCCATATTTTGGACGCTAAGGTCCAAATCTGGGAAAAAATGTTATGACACCCCTCCCCCCTGAGCCTCCATTACGAGCCGCCCAGGCTACCACTGCTCAGTGTGTGGCCAGTTTCTGTGTTTTCTGCTGCTCGTTCTGGGGAGCCTGGCCGGCATTAGGGGTGGTGCCCCCCGATAGCCGCCCAGGGCTCCAGGGGTCAAAGGGCACCGTGTGGCAGTGCAAAGGTGCTCACTGCTCTCCCCTGCCCCAATGCTCCTCCATGGGTCCATAGAGGTTTGAGGGGAGTAAGGAGCAACCCTATGTGCTCCATGCGTCCTGGTCACTTTTCCCACTTGGGCTGTGCTGTGAGGGGAGCATCAGAAGCTGCTGCTCTCTGCCCTCCCGCTATGCAGCCCGGCTGAGGAAAGTGACCTGGATGCAGGGAACTCGGATGATCTCACTTCTTGCCCCCACATCCCACAGCCCCTAGGGGTGCCCAGATGAGCAGCGTTCCAGGGAGGAGTGGGGGGCAGCAATGCCAGCTGCTCCCATGCACACAGGTCAAATCTCCCCATGTGGGTGCAGGAGGGGATGCAAGGGTTTCTGTGATGCCTATTCTATCAATATCGTCACTCAATACCAGGCACGCAAATTCACCAGTCTTAGTACTTAGACGTTTAGTGTTTGTATTTAAGCACTTCTAAAATGTGTCCCATTTTAGCTGTCTGCTATTACATGATGTAATTGAGGGAGACTCTTTCATTTCACTGTTTCTCATCAGAACCTACCTGTACATTATCATCTTCCATCCTCTCCACCTTACTAGGCTATAGAGAATCCCTGTGAATAGTTCCTCTCTTAACGGATGTCTCTGTCTGAACCCTGTGCTCCTCAGCACCTGTCGGCTTTCCCCAGCTCTGAGGCTGCGTCTACACCACGCACCTTACCATGGTGCAGCTGTGCCACTCTAACCATGCCATTGTAAGGTGCACTGTGTGGCCGTCCTTATCGCTGAGAGACAGCTTCCCCGGCAACAAAGCCAAACTACCTCCAATGAGGGGCAGGAGCTTTGTCACCGGGAGCACAGTTCCACCTATGATGCGCTGTTCACACTGCCGCTTTTCATGGCTCAAATTTTGGCAATCGGGGAGTGTTTTTTCTCACCGCAGAGTGACAAAATTTTAGCAACAAAGCCGAAATTAAAAAAAAAACTCCTCTGCAACCTATTTAATTTTACCTTTATACAACCTTTATACTGCCTCCAGTTCTGGTATCCTCATTTGAAAAAAGATGTTGTGAAATTGGAGCTAGGGCAGCAAAGAGCCACCAAATGTTCTGAGGGCTGGAGAAAAATGCCTTCCAGTGAGCTATTGAAAGAGCTCAACCTGTTTAGCTTATCAAAAGAAGATTGAAAGGTGATTTCATTGAAATGTTGAAGGGCCTTAATGGAGAGAAAAGATTGGGTATTTACGGGCTCTTGAATGGAGCAGAGAAAGGCATAACAAGACCCAATGGCTGGAAAGTGAAAAGAGACAAATTCATATTCCAACTGAGGCACAATAGTCAACAGCGAGGATGATTCACCATAGGAGCAAGCTACCAAGGAAATTGGTGGATTCACCATCTCCTGATGTCATTTAATGAAGACTAGATGCCTTTCTGGAATGTGTTTGCCCCCAAAGTAGCTGTTATGTCATACAGGAGGCCTGTGATATGCAGGTTAGATGCTCTAATGGTGTCTTTGACCATGAAGTCGACTAATTTCTGAAAAACTGAGTGTAGCATGGGGAGCAGCGTCTGATGTTTTCCTGTCTAGCCGGCTTGCTGCCTAGAACGAACGCTCCTTGAGTGGGGTGATCCACAGGGAGTAGCTCAAACCTCCAAAGTGCCTGGCCAGGGGAAGGACATTAGCCCAGCAAGGGAGGGGTGCGGCAGTGACATCACAAAGGCCTTTTGCAGGACCTCAGACTATTGGTCAAAGGTGGTGGGGAGGTGGTGACCTCACAGAGAGATGCTGACATCAGCCAGGCAGGACAGGGGCGAGGGGCCAGGGAAACCTCAGAGACCTCTGTGGCTTTGCTTCAGAACGTTTCCTTCTCCAGGTCTCTCTTTGAGGACTGAGAGATTATTTGGGGTCATGGACGTGAGCGCCAGGAGGAACCTCTTTCGAGTTTCCTCCTTCCCTTGTAGTGATTTTACTAGAAAACAGCCGTCCCTGTTTAGAAGGTAAGAGCCTCCTGGAGGTTTGAAACCTGTTCAGACTGATCTATCTGGTGACAAGTGAATTCTAGGCATGGAAAACACGAGCTTAAGGAGGCAGAATTTTATTGCGCACCTGGGATTTTGTCCCTTAGAATCGCTGGGGACATTAGGGTTTGTCCTTTTTGTTTCACCTCTTCCTCCATCCCTCCCTCCTCTTCTTCTCTTGCTTCTTTTGTCCTTTCTCCTGTTCCCTTCCCAACAACAGGACGGAGGTGTGTGTGTGTGTGTTGCAGGGAAGTCCTCTGCAGCTCCCACTATGGAAGGTCCACCCAAAAATGTGGGACTGAAATAGTGCTCGGGCAGTGATCCCCACTGGTGACCTGGGCCATCCTTTGGGCTCTCTGGTGAGAACCCTCAGCCTCCCGTGCTCAGTCTCTACCCTGATCGGTTGAGCAGGGGGTTATTGACAGGGAGGAGACTCAGGTCCTTGTTGTTCTCTTTTAAGATCAAGTAAATAAGTCAGAACCAGTTCTATCTTTGATTAATTTTGCTGCTTCTCTGCATTAATTGTCTCTGAGCAGTTGATGATTCCCTCTAACATTGCAGTTCTCCTCAAATACTTGCTGAATAATTACTGTCACTGTTGTTGGTCTGGAGCTCATCTGAGAGCACAGTATTCAGGTCATTCAATGTCTGAAATTCAAGATCCGATGGTTTGTTTGAAAATCAGGGCTCTTCGGTCCTATTCCCAACACTGCCTCTGACGGGCTGTGTGACCTAAGACAAGTCAATTCTCCTTTCTCAGCCTTAGCTTCTCCCTCTTTCAAGTAGGGATAATAATGATCCGCTCTTACCTACCTCATGGTGGGTGAAGGATGCGGATCCATTTGGGAGTATCACTAGAAATAGTGCATAATATGAAGTTTCCCATCATGTTTACTCAGAGCAGATTATGACATAATAGATTAGCTGAAATAGTCTATTTTATTTGTATTTTTTTATTTTGAAATTGTTAATAGCAGCAACAATTTAGCCCAGATTGAAGCATCTTATCTAATGGTTGAGATGTAAGTGTCTCCTCTTTGTGTGCGAGGAGACAATTTAACACATTCTGACAAAGAGGAGATGCTTTTGTTTTGCAACAAAATATTTTTGCAAAGATCTTTCATCCCACTTGTTATGATTTTGAGAAACAAACTGGTTTAGTCTAAATGGGATTTTCGGACAGAAACGGTTTGAATGAAATTTTCCCACCATCTCGATTCCTGGGCTCTGGGGTGTTTTCATCTGTTAGAACAGGAGTCAGAACTGGTTGCTTCTCTTTCTGGCTCTGCCATTGCCTTGTTGTGTAGGCCTTAGGTAGGTCACTTCCCTTCTCCCATCTGTCCAATCGGAACAGGAACAGTTCTCGAACTATGGGCAGTTTAGAGCCCAAGTGAGATAAGGGGTATTAAAGCCCTTTGTGAATGAGAAAGGGGAGTTTCACAGTGTTTAGCACCAAGGAATTCTAAAGTTTGCTAAAATGTCTAGTCTGTGAAACAAGAAATGGTCGGGGCCAAACTTATTAACCACTGCCTTTTTTAAGCCCATTCAAAGATGTGAGTCCCTATCTTTTAGGTACCTGTGGTTCTTTGCCAGCAGCAGAGAAGAGGTTCCTGCCTCCGTTTTTGTGGCCTTAACAAACCAGGTGTTGTGCCCCAGTTCTTGTCTGAGACCCCTGAAAAAGAACATCTTCCCATCCATGAACAAGACAGGACCTATCTTTCAAAGGGGAACAAAAAGACCTCTGGGACTTACAGACTAGCGAGCCTGACTGCCATAGCTGGAGAGATCCTGCAATACATTCTTAAACACTCAGTTTGTCAGCAGCACCTACAGGATGATTTGGTTCTTATGACTAGTGAGCGTGGAATTGTCAAGAACAAATCATTCCAAACCAATCCTCTTTCCTTCTTTGGCAGGGTTCTGGGCCTGGTAGAGGTGAGTAAACAATAGATGGGATCTAGCTTGGTGTTACTAAGGCTTTTGACACAGTTCCATAGGACATTCTCAGAAGCAAACGAGGGAAATGTAGTCCAGCTGCAATCAGTGTAATGTGGGTGCAGAGCTGGTTGAAAGCCAAGACTCCAGGAGCTCTTCTCCATGTTTAGCTGCCCAACGGGGAGGGTGAACCTAGTGGGTCTGGCAGGGATCAGTCCGGTGTCAGGTACTATTCTATATTTTCATGAATGATTTGGAAAATGGAGTGGAGAGCATGCTCCTAAAGTTTACAGCTGACACCAAGCACTTTGGAGCACAGGATTGAAATTCAAAACACCCTTAACAAATTGGAGACTTGGTCTTCTTGAGACAAACTCCATGGTTAGGGCTCTCTCTCTACACTGGGCGGAAGTGAAAGCCCAGAGCCAAGCACTCCTCCTGGGCAGTGAGCTCCGACCTTGATTGGTCAGATGCTGCTTAGCACTGTCAGAGCAGCTTTTGCTGGGAGATTCTCCCAGCACTTTCCAATAGCGGGAAGGTATGAAATCCCCATTTGACTGCTGGGGACAGAGCCCGAGAGTGGGGAGCAACTTGCCCAAAGTCCCCAGGAAAAGGAAAACAACCAGCAGAAGAACCAATAGGAAACCCAGCAATGGAACTCAGGAGTCGTGGGGGTGTGCTGTGGTGACCAGATGTCCCAATTTTATAGGAACAGTGCGAATTTTGGGGTCTTATCTAGGATCCTATTACCCCCCACGCCGTCCCGATTTTTCACACTTGCTGTCTGGTCACCCTAGGGTGTGCACATGTGTGGGTCCCAGCTGCTCCTTGCCCCCCTCATTGAAGCAGATGTGCAGGGTTACTGCCCTGGGAAGTGCAGGGCACCAGTGGATGTGGGGTTGGCTGGAGGTAGGGTCTGGCTTCAGGCAGGGCAAGGGCTGCGTGGCTGGCTGGCTTCAGGCAGGGGGGTGCATCAGGGGTTGGCTGGAGACAGGGCAGGGAGGATGCGGCTGGTGCAGGCAAAGCAGAAGGTGCAGGGCTGGCTGGAGACAGAGGCTGACTGCCGGCAGGGCAGGGCAGGGGGTGCAGGGCTGGCTGCAGGCAGGGCATGGGGCAGGGCCGGTGCAAGGAAGTTTCATGCCCTAGGCGAAACTTCCACCTTGCACCCTCCCCCCCCCGCACCCCTGCCCTGAGGCGCCCCACCCGTGGCAGCTCCCTCCTCCACCCTGAGGCTCCCCTCTTGTGGCAACTTTCCTGCTCTTCCCTGCGGCACCCCCCTCGCCCGAGCTCACCCCTGCTCCGAGCACGAGCACCCCGAGCACGCCGTGGCCGCTTCACTTCTCCCACCTCCAAGGCTTGCGGCGCCTAAGCCTGCCAGGCAGTCAAGCACCCTCCTCTGAGCCACAGCAGCCCTGACAGTTGACAATAGAGGCACCTTAACCCCTGAGTTCCTTCAATGTGTCCCCCTCGGGAGTCCAGCTCCGATCACCAGATACTCGGGGTATGTCTATACCACCTGCCGAATCGGTGGGCAGCGATCGATCCAGAGGGGGTCGATATATCGCATCTAGTGTAGATGCAATACATTGAGTGCTCTCCCCTCGCCTGCTGTACTCCAGCTCGGTGAGAGGCGCAGGCAGAGTCTACGGGGAGCTGCAGCAGTCAACTCACCGCGACTGTGACATTATAAGTATAATCTAATATCTCATTGAAAGGTGACAGGGCCAGAAAGAGTTAATTAACTCACCTCACCGACTGACCTGACCCGTGGGTGAACCTTAAAAACTGGTTAACAAGATATGTAAATGAACAGAGCTTTGAAATGCAAGTCTGCAGTGTTAGAGGTAGAAGGGGAGGTGTTTGCTCAGGTCTTGTGATGTAGGCAAACAAGTCTTGTCTATTGCTATAGTTTTAATTCAAAGAGCAGAAAAAGAATATTAATATTTATGATGATACTTGAGTGAAATAGTATCATTGTCTGTGTCTCTTTGAAGGTTGTGGTAATCTGTATCTGAACTGTTTAATGAATAAATTACTCTTTACTAATTGTCAGGATGCTTGGAAGGAGAGTTAAGCCTATTGTTTTCTCAGGCCAAAAGGCTGCTGGAAATGTTTAAGAACCTTTGACACGATTCTTCTTCATCTCAGATCTGCTTTGGGTTTCAAGAGGGGGAAACCTTAAGCCACAAGGATTGAGATCCCCAGTCATTGACTGGAGCCACCCTGAATATGGACATTGGATTATAACCTATGGACTATTTCTAAAAGGACTTTTGGCAACTACAAGCTCATCTCTACTTTGTATCTGAACCTCAAAAATTTAATTCAAGTCTATATGTGTATTAATCTTTTAACCAACACTCACTCTCTCTCTTTTCTTTTCTAATAAATTTTAGCTTAGTTAATAAGAATTGGCTATAGCATGTATTTTAGGTAAAATCTAAGTTATAATTGAACCTGGTTATGTGGCTAATCCTTTGGGATCGGAAGAATTTTTCTTTTATATGATGAAGTAAGATTTTCAGGAATCATCATCATATCTAACAGGTGTGTCTGGACGGAGGCCTGGGGCTGGGTACTTTAAGGAAACTGCGTGGTTTAAACTTCTAAGTAACCAGTGAGGTACTACAGAAGCTGTTTTGTGCTGGCTTGGTAAATCTAAGTATTGAAATAACCAGCAGCGTTTGGGATTTGTCTGCCCTGTTTTGTTTGCAATTCACTCTGATTGAGTGAGCTAAGCTGGCTCCCACGGGCAGCACCGTCACACCTACTGCCAGGCTGCAGAGGTCCGGGGGATCTTAGGGGCCTTGGGGTGCACAGATACCTATGTCCAGGCCATAGCGGTCCCTGGGGGACTTAGAGAGTTTGGGGGGGACACAGATACCAATCTCCATGCTCTAGGGGTCCCATGGGGGCTTAGAGGGTTCGTAGGGGGCACATATTCCTACATCCAGGCTGTAGGGTTACCAGGGGGGCTTAGGGGGTTAGTGGGGGGCAAAGATACCTACGTCCAGGCTGGAGGCATCCTGGGAGTCTTAGGGGATTTGTGGGGGCCAAAGACACCTATGATGTCCAGGCTGTAGGGGTACCAGTGGGTTTTAGGGGTTCGAGTGGGCACAGATACGTATGTCCAGGCTGTATCGTTCCCAGGGGGGGTTAGAGGTTTCGTGAGGGGCACAGATATCTACGTCCAGATTGTAGATGTCCCGGGAGGGGGGGTTAGGGGGGTTGTGGGAGTGCAAATACCTATGTCCAGGCTGTAGGAGTTCCTGGGGGCTTAGAGGGTTTCTGAGGGGCACATATACCTACGTGCACACAGGAGTGTCGCAAGGGGCTTATGGAGTCTATATGGGGTACAGATACCAATGTTCTGGCTGTATAGGTCCCTCGGGGGCTTAGGGGGTTTGTGGGGGGCACAGATACCTAAGTTCAGGCTGGAGGGATCTCTGAGTGTCTTAGGTGTTTGGTGGGAGGCACAGATACCTAAGTCCAGGCTGCAGGGGTCTCGGAGGGGCTTAGGGTCTGTTACGGAGTGTGGGGGAGTCCGGTCCTGCATCCCTCTTCCTGGGACTCACAGTGACTCTCAGCCAGCCAGTAAAACAGAAGGTTTATTGGACAACAGGAGCGAAGGATACAGGAGAGCTTGGAGGCACAAGTAGGACCCCACAATCAAGTCCTTCTAGGGGTTCAGGAAACTTAGTTCCCAGTTTGGGAATCCCTGAATTCCAACCACCCAGACCAAAACCGAAACTGAACTAACCCAACTCCCTCCAGCTGGCCATTTCCTGTGTCCAGCTTCCCGGGCAAAGGTGCTCACCCCTCCCCCCGCCTAGCTCAGGTTACAGGCTGAGCACGTGTCCGGTCCTAAAGTCACCCCCTGCTCTCCCATCCCCCACACAGACAGTCCCCACTCCATCACAGTAATGCACAGAGCATTTCCTGGATGGAGCAAGAGTGATTCCATGTGGCCACGCAGGGTAATGCACAGAGCATTTCTCTCATAGAGGAACAGTGACAACATGTGGCCATGCAGGGTAATGCACAGAACATCACGCCTATGTAGAGGCTGTAGAGATCCCTGGGGGGCTTAGGGGTCGTGGGGGGCACAGATAGCTACGTCCAGGTTGGAGACATTCTGGTGGGCATTAGGGGCTTCATGAGGGGCACAAATATCTACGTCAGGGCTGGAGAGGTCCCTGGATGGCTTAGGGGGTTGTGGTGAGCATAGATACGTACGTCCAGGCTGTAGTGGTCCCTGGGGGTTTAAGGAGTTGGTAAGGGTCACAGAAACCTACGTATGGTCTGGAGGGGTCCCTGGGGGACTTAAGGGTTTGTGGTTGCGCAGATACCTACGTACCGGTTGGAGGGGGCCCTGGGGAGCTTAGGGGGTTTGTGTGGCGTACACATAGCTATAACCAGGCTGGTGGGCGTCCTATGGGTCTTAGAAGGTTGGTGGGGGGCAGAGATACCTATGTAGGGACTGGCGAAGTCCTGGGGAGGGCTCTGGGGGTTCCTGGAAGTCACAAATATCTACGTCCAGGCTGGAGGAGTTCTGGGGGTATTAGGGAGTTGTGCGGGGGCACAGATACCTATATCGAGGCTGTAGGGGTCCTGGGGTTGCTTTGGGGAATTTTGGGGTACAGATACCTACTTACATGCTGTAGGGGTCGCTGGGAGGATCAGGGGTTCGTGAGGGTGCACAGATATCTACGTCCGGTCTATACGGATCCTGGGGGGGGGGCTTAGGTGTTTGTAAGGGGCACAGATACATTCATCCAGGCAAGAGGGGTCCTAGGGACCTTAGGGGGTTCATGCTGGGCACAGATACCTGCGTGTAGGCTGGAGGGGTTTTGGGGGTCTTAGGAGGGTTGTGTGGGCACAGATACCTATGTCGATGCTGGAGGGGTCCTGTCATGTCTTAGCGGATTTGTGGGGTCAGAGATACCTACATCTAGGCTGGAGGGGTTCTGGGGGGATTAGGTGTGTTTGGGGGGGGGAACAGATACCTACATCCTGATGGTAGGTGGCCCTGGATAGCTTAGGCGGTTTTTGTCGGTCACAGATACAAACATCCATGCTGTAGGGGTCCCGAGGGACTTTGTGGGGCTTTAGGGGTCACAGATACCTACCTACAGTCTGGAAGGTTCCTGTGGGTATTAAGGGGTGTGTGGGGCATACAGATGCCTTCATCTGGGCTTGTGGGTTCCCTGGTGGGCTTATAGGTTTGTGGAGAGCACAGATACCATTATCCAGGCTAAATGGGTTCTGGTGGGATTAGGGGGTTGTGGGGGGCACAGATACCTATGTAAGCAGAAGTAGGATGAACTCTACCCTCACATCTGGTGATGAATTATGGCAAGTGTGGAAAAGGATTTCAGGGTCTGATCATGTTTGCATAGACACACCCACCGTGCGTGACACGGCCACGGCAGCCTGGGATGGTTACTTTGGCACCTATGGTATCCCCAGTTTATTTGTTGCTGGGGTGTGAGATGTGGAGTGTTGTCACCCTGATTGTGTGGATGAGGAACTGTGAAACAGCTTTGAGACAGGGATTATCACCATCAGTTGAGTGACACTTACTAGACAAGGGAGTGGGCTCCTTGGATGAGCCAGAAATACCAATTACATTTTTTTTTTAACAGTTGAGTAGTAGAGCTGGTTGTTTTATTTTTTAATAACTGAAGATCAAGGTTCCTGAGCTGAAGTCATTGAAGTGCTGTGTTAAATAGTGGGGGAGTTTGAAACTATATTGCACAGCAGCTGATGGAGATGAGCAGTTTGTGGAACAACTGGAATGGCCCAAGAGTGAAGTAAGCTAAGCCGTTTTTGGAGACAGCTGGAGCAGATCACAGGTTGGCTGGTGGAGCAGAGCAGCTGGTGGACTGAGCTGAGCAGTTTGTGGGAAAGGTAGAAGCAGAATCCCACGAAGAGGCAGGGCAGACAGCAGTGGACCACGTAAGGTGCCCCTTTCTACCTAGGCTGGCAGGGGGGAAAACCCAGCAGATAGACTCTTGAACTCTGGGGTGCGGGAATGTGGGTGATTATGGGGTTGCTGGAGCCTTGAAATATTTGAGGTATTGTATTTTGGAGTCTTGGGGTGATTTGGGGATTGCTAGATTCTAGAGCCCAGGGAAAAGGACACGGCCTAGTTGAGGTGTTTTCCAAATTTAATGCTATGTTTTTTATCTCACGTTATTAAACATTTTCTGCTATACCCAGATTCTGTGATTGCGAGAGGGGAAGTATTGCCTCTTTGAGGCACCTAGGGGTGTGTATGTAAAATTTTCCCATGTCACTGGGTGAGGGCTCGATCTGGTTTGCATTACGTAATAGGGAAGGGACCCCTATGTATTGAACCCAGTCCTTGCTGCTATCAATTCAGCCTGGCAGATGGGTTCCACCTATGTCCAGGCTGAAGGGGTCCCTGGGGATTTGAGGGGGTTCCTGGGGGGCACAGAGATCTAGGTCCAGGCTGTAGGGGTCCCTGGGGGACTCAGGGGTTTGGTGGGGGGCACAGATACCTACGTCCCAGCTGCAGGGGTCCCAGAGGGGCTTAGGGGGTGTCATGGAGTGTGGTGGAATCTGGCCCTGCACCCCTCTTCCAGGGACACACAGTGACTCAGCAAGCCAGTAAAACAGAGGCTTGTTTTGGCCAACAGGAACGAAGGACACAGCAGGGCTTTGGGGCACAACCAGGACCCGTCAGTCGAGTCCTTCTGGGGGTTCAGGAAGCTTATTTCCCAGTTTGGGATTCTCTGAATTCCAACTACCCAGCTCCAAACCAAAACTGAACTAACTCCCTCCAGCCGACCCCTTCCTGTGTCCAGCTTCCCGGGCAAAGGTGCTCACTCTCTCAGCCCTGCCTAGCTCGAGTTACAGGCTTAGGTCCTGTCCCTCACCTAAAGTCAACCCCTGCTCTCCCATCCCCCACACAGACAGTCCCCACTCCATCACAGTAATGCCCAGAGCATTTCACGCATGGAGCAACAGTAACACTGTGTGGCCACACAGGGTAATGCACAGAGCATTTCCTGCATGGAGCAACAGTGACACCATGTGGTCACGCAGGGTAATGCACAGAGCATTTCCCCGCATGGAGCAACAGTGACACCGTGTGGCCACACAGGGTAATACACAGAGCATTTCCCCGCATGGAGCAACAGTGACACCATGTGGCCACACAGGGTAATGCACAGAGCATTTCCTGAATGGAGCAACAGTGGCACCGTGTGGCCACGCAGGGTAATATACAGAGCATTTCCTGCATGGAGCAACAGTGACACCATGTGGCCACACAGGGTAATGCACAGAGCATCGCACCTACGTGGAAGCTTTTGAGATCCCTCGAGGGCTTACTGGGGTTCGTAGGGTCACAGATACCTACATCCAGTATGGGCGGGACCCTGGGAGAGTTAGGGGGGTTGTGAGGGGCATAGGTACTTGCGTCCAGGCTGTAGTGGTCCTGGTGGGGATTAAAGGCTTCCTGGAGGACAGCAATATCTACGTCCAGGCTAAAGGGGTCCCTGGACGCTTAGGGGGTTGTGGTGAGCACAGTGATCCCTAGGGGTATAGGGACTTGGTGAGGGGCACAGATACCTATGTATGTCCTGGAGGGGTCCCTGGGGCGGGCTTAGTGGTACTGTAGGAGACACAGATACCTACGTTCAGGCTATAGGCATTCTGGGGGGGCTTAGGGCTTTGGGGGGGCACAGATACCTATATGCAGCCTGGAGGGGTCCCGGGGGGCTTAGGTGGTTTTTGGGGAGGGGCACAGATATGTACATCCAGGCTGGAGAGGTTCCGGAGAGGATTAGGGGTTTTTGCGGATGGCAAAGATACCTATCTCCATACTCTAGGGGTCCCGGGGGGCTTAGGGTTTTTTGGGAGGCACAGATATCTATGTACAGGTTGGAGTGGTTCCTGGGAGGTTTAGGGAGTTCCTGGGGGGCACAGATACCTAGGTCCATGCTGTAGGGTTCCCTGGGTGGATTAGGGGTTTTCTGGGTGGCAGAGATACCTACGTCTAGGCTGTAGGGGTCCCTGGGAGGCTTAGGGGGTTTGTGGGGGGCAGAGATACCTACTTCCAGGCAATAGGTCTTCCAGGGGGAATTAGTGGGTTGGGGGGGCACAGATACCTAGGTTCAGGCTGGAGGGTTCCCGGGGGGGGCTTACGCCGTTTGTGTTGGGCACAGATATCTGCATCCAGGCTGGAGTGGTCCCTGGGGGGGCTAAAGCGGTTTCTGGTGGGCACAGATAACTACCTCCAGGCTGGACGGGTTTCTCGGCACTTAGGGGTTATGGGGGGCACAGATACTTCCATCCAGGCTGGAGGGTCCCTGGGGGGCTTAGCGGGTTCATGTGGGGCACAGATACCTAAGTCCAGGCTGGATGGGTCCAGGGGGGGCTTATGGGTTTCAGGGAGCACAGATGCTTATCTCTAGGCTATAGGGGTCCCTGGTGGGCTTAGGGGGTTTTGGGGGGCCCCAGATACCTAAGTCCATGCTGTAGGCGTCCCTACAGGTGCTTATGGGTTCGTGGGGTGCACAGATACTTATGTCCAGTCTGGAGGGGACGGGGGGGTTGGGGTTTCATGAGGGGCAGAGATACAAACTTCCAGGCTGTAGGAGTCCCAGGGAGGCTGTGGGGGTACAGATACCTACATCTAGTCTGGATGGGTCCTGGGAGTTATAGGGGGTTTGTGGGGGGCACAGATACCTAGGTACAGACTGTCGGTGTCCCGAGGAGATTAGGCGGTTCACTGGGGGCTCAGATACATCCAGGCTGGATGTGTCCCGAGGAGCTTAGGGGGTTTGTGGGGTGCTCAGACACCTGTGTGCAGGCTGTAGGGATCCCTGGGAGGTTAGAGGTTCGTGGGTGTCACAGATATGGACTTCCAGGCTGAAGGGGTCGCTGGGACGTTTAGGGGGTTTGTGGGAGTACAGATACCTACGTCCAGGCTAAAGGAGAAATGGGGGTGCTTAGGGAATCGGGACGGACACAGATACCTACATCCAGAGTCTAGGGGTCCCGAGGGGATTGGGGGTTGAGGGGGGAGCAGATGCCTACGTCCTAGCTGAAGGGGTCCTGGGTGGTTTAGGAGGTTCGTTGGAGTCACAGATACCTAAGTCCAGGCTGTAGGTGTTCCTGGGGCATTCGGGGATTTCTGGGGGTCACAGATACCTACGTTCAGACTGGAAGGGTTCCAGAGGGCTTAGGAGATTTATAGGGGGACAGATACCAACATCCTGGCTGTAGGGGTTCCCGTGGGGATTAGCTATGAGTAATCTGTGCCCCCCATTAACCTAATCCCCCCTATCTGCGGGACCACTAGTTAGAGAAGGCAGCGCCCTAATCCCGCAGGAAAGTTCGCTCCCCAGCGGTCTCGCAGAGCTAGGGAGAGAAGGCAGCGCCCTAATCCCGCAGGAAGGGCCGCTCCCCAGTGGTCTCGCAGAGCTAGTTAGAGAAGGCAGCGCCCTAATTCCGCAGGAAGGGCCGCTCCCCAGTGGTCTCTCAGAGCTAGGGAGAGGAGGCAGTGCCCTAATGCCGCAGGAAGGGCCGCTCCCCAGTGGTCTCGCAGTGCTAGGGAGAGGAGGAAGCATCCTAATCAGGCAGGAAGGGCCGCTCCCCAGTGGTCTCGCAGAGCTAGGGAGAGGAGGCAGCGCCCTAATCCTGCAGGAACGGCCGCTCCCCAGTGGTCTCGCCGAGCTAGGGAGAGGAGGCAGCGCCCTAATCCCGCAGGAAGGGCTGCTCCCCAGTGGTCTCGCAGAGCTAGGGAGAGAAGGCAGCGCCCTAATCCCGCAGGAAGGGCTGCTCCCCAGGCCCCTGGCAGAACTGGGGAGGGAACCCAGCGCCCCGCCCCCACAGTAACGGCCACTCCCCACTCCCGTCGCAGAGCTAGGAACGAACCTAGCGCACCACGCGTCCAGGAACGGCCGCTCTCCAGTCCCCTCGCAGAGCCGGGGAAACAATCAAGCGCCCTGCCGCTGCTAATACTGCTGCTGCCCAGTCCTCTGGCAGAGCTAGGGAGGGATGGCAGCGCCTTACTCCCGCAGGAACGGCCGCTTTACGTTCCCCTTGCAGACCTGGAGAGGGAAGGCAGTGCCCCTCCCCTGCAGGTCTACACACTGGCCATGGCCATGGCCAGGAGCGCAGTGCAGAAGCTGCTCCAGCCCTGCAGCCTGCGGGCAGCGCATTGGGGTGGGGGCAGCACGGAGCAGGCAGGGTCCAGGTGGGCGGGGGGCGGAGACACAAGTGGGGCGGACACGCTCCTGCCAGGAGCTGCCTGGTTCACCCCTTGCCCGGGAGCTGCAGGAGGGGCCCGGATCATGGCTCGGCTGCAGAGCTTGGAGCCCAGGCTGGGCCCAGGAGTGAGAGGATGGGGGAGCTGGGGGTGTAGGAGAGGTTGGAGCCAAGAATTGGTTGGAGATGGGGTTGTGCCACTTCCACTTGGCGGCAGGGGGGCCCTCTGGCTTTTTTTTTTTTTTTTGCTCCGCCCCCCACATCCCAATATTTCATCTTTGACATCTGGTCACCCTAGCCTGATATGAAGGAGGATGTCTGGACCAAGGGGCCAGGGACTGGCCTTTGCTAGAGAAACCACTATCAAGTTTTAGCCAATTAGGACAAGTCAGCAAATAAGAACAACCTCAGGTATCAGTAACTGCTACAGGTTGCAAATTCCTACATGCAGCAGTTTCTGGCACTACATCTGCACAGCTCTGCTCCCCGGCTCTTCTCAGGCTCCTGCTCTCTCCTTAGCTATGCCCCACTCTCGCCCAGGCAGTTCCAGCTCACATGGAGGATGGGACCCCCTGGCCTGGTGACTCCCTCATTACACTGCCTGGCCTGTCAGTGCAGCTAACTTGGAGCTTTGGCCTCTCCCGATTGTCCCTGGGGACTGTCAGTCTCAGGGTCCTGATTTCCCATTGATCCTTCCCCCTTCTATTGGTGCTGGGGACTAGCCAACCAACCCCCCCCCACACACACACACATTAAGTTTTAGTAAAGGGCCAAGAGCCCCCTTACACGAGCAGCCCCATGAGGGTCACCGATGTGCAGAGAAGGCAATACAAGCTGGTCCCATGCTGTAATGGGCAGCACTCAGGACTCTGAATCCTGTAATCTGAGTTCAAATCTCAGTGGGACCTTGTGTTGGCTTGTGGTCATAGGCGGCAGGTTATATACATTTGTGGTGCTCGGGCTCCAGGAACATTCAGGGCTGGGGGCCCTGCTCCAGCAATATTTGGAGTTGGGTCTCTTCCCCTGGCCCCTGCCTGGCACCCCTCCCCTCTGCTGTGGTGCATCCCTGTCTGACAAAAAGCAGCATGTGCCTGTCCCCTGCCTGCTCCTGCTGCTGAAGTAGAGGGATTCTGGGCAGAACTGCTGCCCCAGAGTCCTAGTGCAGGCTGCCCTCAGCCTCTCCAACACCCCCAACCCTGAGCTCCCTCTGAACCCTGATACTCTGCCCCAGTCCTGAGCCCCCTCCTGCATCATGAATCCCTCATCCTCAGCCCTACGCTCCCTCCCAGAGGGTGCACCCCTTCCCACACACTCCTTCCCACCCCCAGAGCCTGCACGTCTCACCCCTTCCTACAAACCTGCAGGAGCCTACACCCAGCACCCAAACTCCATCCTAAAACCTGAATCCTGCACGCTAATCCCCCCCAAGCCCCCTTCCAGAGCCTTAGGCAGGTGGGGGTGGAGTTTGGGGGCGGGTTCTGGGCACCATCAAAATTTCTACAAACTTGCCACCCACCCATGCTTGTGGTAATGCCCCAGAGCTCAACTCCCCTGTCTCCAGCTGTGTAAGAGTGAATCTTTTCCCTCCTGCTGGGTGACTCACACCTCCGAGAGCCAGGTCTTTGGCAGGGATGGCCACAATGGGATAGGGCTCTAGAACTTGCTACCCTGATAGTTGGGATTCTTGCTGCTGCACCTGATGTTCACAAGCTTGGCCCTTGTGCTTCCTACCACACGTTTCCTCTGGCCCACATGGCGCTTGAAGAAAGGAGTGCCAGCGCTGGGATTAATAGTCAGGGCTTGGCAGGAGGGAGGAAGAGCCCCAGGCTGGAGCCCCACACACCTTCCCTCCTCCGGGCACCTAGAGCACAGGCAGCCCAGCTCTGTCTGCTGGATACCTCGGCAGAGTAGGTGAGTTCATCTAAATACAGTCTGGTCCCAAAGCTTCCTCTCAACCCTGGTCATCAGTAGCTGCCAGGGGAGAGCTCATTCACACCTCGCTTACAAATCATCATTTGAAATTCTAAGGTTGGCCAACACTGCCGAAGCCAATGCACCAACATTGTCAGCAAACACAACAGCTGGGTGAGGAAACCCGCCTTTGTCCAGACTTTCCAAACCTATTTGACTTTCTCAGGTACAAGTAGTTTTCATACGTTGTATCTGCTTTTAAAGTGTGTGTTAACGTTTCAATTTCCATTCAAATTTGCAACCAATGACAACATCGGCAGCGCTGCATGTAACTACCTGACCACTGAGGGAGGGGGTGTTGGGGAAAATCGGGGAAGGGGGTGTACAGCCCCCTGGCTGGGGGGCGTATAGGGAATGTCCAGTTTCACTGAATTGAGTCTCCTACTGCAGCACCTCAGTAGGTTACATCAGAGAGGAGCTGCAGTGTCTAGGCGGTGGGATGCCTGTGCCTTTAAGAGCCCAGCCCTGGGAAGTCCATGCTGAGAGGTGCTGCCTGTGAGAGGGGAAATAAAAAAGCCCTCTGCTCCCCACACCCATGTTTGCAAACACTGGAGTCTCAGCCCACCGGGATAACTGTTCCCCCTCGGCCCCTGCCTGTGCCGGGGTTTAACCCTCTGGCAGCGCCTCCCTCCGGGCTTAACTCCGGCTCCTTCCCACCTCCCTGACTTTGCCTTCAGTCCCTCTCCTAACTCTGCCTCCAGCTGCTTGACCCCCGACCAGTCAATTTCCACCCCCTGCTCAGACCCTGGCCACCCCCTCCTCTGATTTGCCCTCCTTTGCCCCTTTTTAATCCCTGTAAAAAGTAGTCGATGCTGTGTCCCATTCTCTGGAGGGAGGGCTGGGTGCCTGGCCCCTGCCTGCGCAGTGCTCAAAGTGCCCCATGATCTTGTGGATGTTTGCTGAGTGCTGCAGGGTCACCCGAAGGGGGAGAGAGACGCGGTTAGGAGGTGATGCAGCCAAGGGTGCCTCACCCAACACTGAGATGCAGCCACCTCTGGGGTGATTTACACAAGTCAGCAAATGAATATGGAACAAGAAACACATTGAAAGGATCGAGGCAGCTGCAGGAGGTGGAGAAAACCAGAAAAAAGCAGTAGCCCTGGATCCCAGCCCTGTCCCTCCCCCACTCTACCCCCTAATCTCCACTCCCCTCCCACATTTGAGGGGAGAACCCAGGAGTCCTGGTCTCCAGCCTTGCCCACCCCCATATTTTGATATGGCTCCATCCAACAACTGCCCCCACAATTGCAGGGCAGTGCCATGGGGCACATCGGGGCCTCCCTGTTTGCAGAGGATGGGCAATGCCAGTGCTCCAGGATGGGGAGAGATGATGCTAAGGGAGAAGCAAGCAGTAGACAGATCCCATGACAGAGAAAGAAACGCTAGGGAGTGCTGTGCTGCAAGGAGTGAATGGGGTTATCAGGGAATGGGAGGATCTTCCCTCACAGCAGGTGCCTCTCAATTCCTCCCCAGCCCTACCCCAGCCCAGGCTAATCCCAGCCCAGCTACCAGGATTAAATTTGGCCTGGATTCCCCAGCTGCTGGGGGTGGGGCGTGGGGCTGGGAAGAATGAGCCTCTACTCCCCCTTCCCCAGACACAGTTGCATGGGCACAGACCAAAGGAGCCTGCAGCACTGCTGCCTAGAGGAAACTGAGGCACCAGCCACTGACAGACACATCATGGCTCTCCTCATCCTCATCCTCTTTTCCATATACAACCTGGCGAGGGGAGGGGGGGTAAACTCAAGGCAGTTGCATAGTTAACCTGTGGAACTCCTTGCAAGAGGATGTTATGAAGGGCAAGACTATAACAGGGTTCAAAAAAGAACTAGATAAGTTTATGGTGGATAGATCCATCAAGGACTATTAGCCAGGGTGGGCAGGGATGGTGCCTGTAGCCTCTGTTTGTCAGAAGCTGGGAATGGGCAACAGGGGATGGACCACTTGATGATTCCCTGCTCTGTTCATTCCCTCTGGGGCACCTGGCACTGGCCACTGTCAGAAGACAGGAGGATACTGGGCTAGATGGACTTTGCCTCTGAACCAGTCTGGCCGCTCTTCTGTCTCTCTTGGAGCAGCAGTGACACCCAGTGGGCAGTCAGAGTAATGCACAGAAGGTGTTTTGCTTGGAGCAGCAGTGACACCAAGTGGACAATCAGGGTAACACACAGAGTATGTTTCCCTTGGAGCAGCAGTGACACCTCGTGGTCATTCAAGGTAATGCACAGAAGGTGTTTCCCTTGATACAGCAGTGACACCCACTGGTCAGGTGGCGTACTGCACAGCATGTGTCTGCCCTCTACAAGCAGTGACACCCACGGACCAGTCACGGTAAAGCACAGAGTGTGTTTCCCACCAACCTGGGTAAGGCACAGAGCATGTTTCCCATGGAGCAGCAGTGACACTCAGTGACCAGCAGGGGTGGCATCAGACTCTTCTCCTTTAGTGGGGGACTGAGGCTACATCTACACTACAGGATAAATTCGAATTAGCTTAAACCGATTTTATAAAACAGATATTATAAAGTCGATTGTGAGCGTCCACACTAGGCACGTGAATTCAGTGGTGTGCATCCATGGTCCGAGGCTAGCGTCATTTTCTGGAGCGGTGCACTGTGGGTAGCTACTGTAAAATAATGAGGCCAATAACGTCGATTTGCGTCCACACTAATCCTAATCCGATATAGTAATATCGATTTTAGCTTTACTCCTCTCGTTTTGTAGGAGTACAGAAATCGATTTAAAGAGCCCTTTAAATTGATATAAAGAGCAGTGTAGTGTGGACGGGTGCAGCGTTAAATCGATTTAACGCTGTTAAAATCAGTTTAACAGCGTAGTGTAGACCAGGCCTGAGATGGGCTAGACAAAAAAAATTGAGGAGCTGTGCCCCCCATCACCTGGCCTCACCCTTCAAGGGGGCCATGCCTCTATTCCTTCTCAGTTAAAGGCCAGGCTCATCTCCTCTCCCCCCTGGCTAGTGTTTACAGCAATACAAACTTTATTAAAATAAAATAGTAAACACGGTTTACTTAAAATATTCTAAATCTGTCCAAATTTTAGTACTGAATCCAAAGTTCTCTTAAAGATCCCATCAGTAACCAAAACCTAAATGAAAAATTGAAACCAAAAACAAGGCTTAATTTAAAACCCAAACATTAAGAAAAACTTTGTTTGTAAAAATAAAAACTAACAAATGCTGTAAATTAATAATTTCAACATTTTATCAAAAAAGTGTGCTACAGCAGAATGATAAAATAACATCAAATAAATAAGCATGACCTCTAAAACCTCCTATAAAGGAATTGAATCCTTGAATACTGGTCAAATCGTAATAAAATATGCAGAACTATGTCAAAACTGGTGTTGCAAGTCAGCCATTTGAATCCAGCAAATGTCAATTAAAAGCTCCATTCCAACTAAAAAAAACAAAACAACCCAATAAACCAAAATGGTCACAGCCTGAAACAAACCTACACAGAAGCAAAATTAAACCTGTACCAACCAACGCTGGAACAAACGATGTAAATTTCTAATTCTAACTTCTTGTTTCTCCCAGGAGGAAGGTGTTTTGCACCTAAGTAACCAGGCTGTCACTGCAGCTTTCCTTTCACTAAATAAGATTTGTACCAAATATAAATTGCCTTCCAATTTCTCTAAGAGAAATTGAAATTGTATCTTTGCACTAATATCCCAAGTGTGCAAGTCCATCCCCTCAGAGCAGCCCCACACCCTGAGGCCAGGGGAGAATCCCAACTGGTTTGTGCATTTGTAACCCTGGGGCCTGAAGCTGATGAGAGAAAGGGAAATGATCCATCTTGGAGCCTTCCGATATCACCTGCGGGGAGCACAGGGATTTGACTGAGTGACATCCTGGCTAATTTTCACCTTGTTCTGTGCCAGCAGGCTCTGCTGGAGAGCTCGGGAGTGACTTGACCATGGCAGCACCCTATTTACATATTAAAAGCTGGCATTTTGGGGTCAATGGGGTAAAATGTGAGTACTTTTGGAGTTGGGACCCACATGAGAAGGGATGTGGACAAACTGGAGAGAGTCCAGAAGAGGGCAATAAAAATGATTAGGAGACTGAGACACATGACTTACGAGAACCTAGAGGCCATATCCTGTATGTTAAGCTAAGGCAAAGTTAGCATATCTATATTGTGACCTTTTACTCAGAGAGGAAAATCGACCTTTCTCATGTTACTTAAATAGATAAGCACCCATGCCTGTCCAAGACCTTTACTTAGACCAATCGACAATGGAGAATGGCATAGAGTTTTATTCAGTGTTGTACCCACAGATTTAACAGGTACACTACAAGGTAACTTATGTGCATATGTACATGTCATCAACAAGCACAAACATACTAGTCTATGAAGTAAATGTACCCTAATGTTTTGTGGGTGAGGAATGAAATTTGGGCATAGGAGGAAGGATTTCCGGCCCTTGTGCCCTATAAAAGAGGTAAGCCACCTCGCTAGAGCACTTTGCTCTATCATTGTGACTTACTTCCTCCACTCTCTCTCTATGTACTAGCAGTAGGCTGTACTTGTTCTGAAACTTTAAGTTTCAAGGGAACTAGGCTAAGTTCGGTTTCCTTACGTTTTTAGTCTTTGTTTATTAGGTTTTGATTTTAAGTTTAACATATTCAAGTAAACCCTAAGTAACACTAGCTTTCCCTAAGCACAGCATCTTTCACTTAAGAATTGAGAAACCTGAACTGCAAGGCTGGTCCTGTGTCTCTTACCACCAGGTTATCAAGGAAGGCTGTGAGTATATTAACCAAAACTTTGTTGTATATAATGCCAGATGTATCTTTTGAATAGCAGTAATGCAAATGTAACTTTGTAACTCAATTAAATTAAATAACATGTAAGCTAATCAATTAAATTTTCATCAAATTATCCAAATTAATATTATTAGTACACCCTACATCAGGCTACATGGGACAGAGAGTTGGAATGCAGAGGGATGAAGGCACTGGCTCTGGGGGTGCAGACTCTGGGGTGGGGTTAGAATGAGACATTCAGGGTGCAGTAGAGAGCTCAGGGTTAGGATAGAGAATTGGGCTGTGAATGCTCTGGAATGAGGCCAGGAAAGAGAAAATTGAGATGCAAGAGAGAAGTCAAGCTAGAGCAAAAAGCAGAGAAGAAGTGTGCAATTTGAGCTGCAGAGGGAAGAAAAAAGCCTCTGCCTGTCCCCTTTCACCAAAGCATCTAAGAACCAGATGAAAGACATCTTTTCCCCACTGCAACAACAATTCCAGTTGACCTGGACTGAGGAAGAAAATCTTCTCCTTTGCAGCACTAGCAGACCTGGACTGAGTCACAACCACACCACACTCTGGTGTTCCTGGACATGGAGGGGCTCCTCTCTTCTCCATTTGGGACATGGTGGGATGAGAGAAGTGACAGAGCTTTACGGGAAATAATAATTTGCCTGTGTCATAAACAGATAGCTAAGGGTTAATGTCTCTTTCACCTGAAGCACCTGACCAGAGGACCAATCAGGAAACCGGATTTTTTTAACTTTGGGTGGAGGGAATTAAGTGTCTAAGGTCTTTGTTTTCTGGCTGCCTGCTTTCTCTAAGCTTTGAAGAAGTAGTTCTACTTTCTAGTCTTCTGTTTCTAAGTGTAAGGACAAAGAGATCAGATAGTAAGTTATATGGTTTCTTTTCTTTGGTATTTGCATGAATATAAGTGCTGGAGTGCTTTGATTTGTATTCTTTTGGAATAAGGCTGTTTATTCAATATTCTTTTAAGCAATTGGCCCTGTGTTGTATCATCTTAATACAGAGAGAACATTTGTACTTATTTTTCTTTCTTTTTATATAAAGCTTTCTTTTAAGACCTGTTGGAGTTTTTCTTTACTTCAGGGAAATTGAGTCTGTACTCACCAGGGAATTGGTGGGAGGAAGGAATCGGGGAGATCTGTGTGTTGGATTGCTAGCCTGATGTTGCATTCCCTCTGGGGGAATAGGAAAGTACTTTTTGTTTCCAGGATTGGGAACAGAGAGGGAGATTCACTCTGTTTGGATTCACAGAGCTGGTGTCTGTGTATCTCTCCAGGAGCACCTGGAGGGGGGAAGGGAAAAAGGATTATTTCCCTTTGTTGTGAGACTCAAGGGATTTGGGTCTTGGGGTCCCCAGGAAGGTTTTTTCAGAGGGACCAGAGTGCCCCAAAACACTCTAATTTTTTGGGTGGTGGCAGCAGGTACCAGGTCCAAGCTGGTAACTAAGCTTGGAGGTTTTCATGCTAACCCCCATATTTTGGACGCTAAGGTCCAAATCTGGGACTAAGGTTATTACATGAGTGGCAGCTGGTGGGAGACAGAATCCAGAAGCCAGTAGAAATATTATATTTTTCTTTTCTCTGCTAAGGGCTTTTTAGCAGAGAGAAGCAGTTGGTTTTAAAAGGGAACCAGAGAGAATTTTTTTTTCTGCTCTCTCTCGCAGTTTGTGGCTTGCATGTTAAGCGAGAAGCCATTAAGAAACTGTTGAGGGTCTTTTGTCATGCAATAGCCCTCCCATTAGGAGGCAAGTACCAGCACTTATATGCATGCAAATAAAGTGGTTTTTCTGGTTTCCCTTCATTGAACATTAGCTAGAGAGAGAAAGGGAAAAAAGCACTGTTGCTAGGCAGACTTCAGGAGGCAACAGAGAACCTGCAGTTCAGAAGATAAACACCGGAGGGCACCCCAACACAAGAAAACAGGAACCATGACTTCTAAGGCAAAAATTGACGCCGAAGAACAAATCAAAGAAGCTGAACACAGGCGACAGATGGAGATGAAAGAAAAGGAAGAAAGCATCAAACTGGCAGCCTTCCAAAGAGAACAGGCGGCCCAAGAGGCAGCACACAAAAGAAAACTAGAAGAAGAAGAGGTGGCCCACCGCCGAGAAATGGAAAAGCACCGCCGAGAAATGGAAAAGCACCAAAAAGAAATGGAAAAACAACAAAAAGAAATGGAAAAAACAACAAAAAGAGAATGAAGCGAAGGAAAAACAGAGAAAACATGAACTGGAATTGGCAAAAGCTGGGCTGCATGTGCCAGCCAACCCTAACAACCCGGTGCCAAATATTGCTCCACAGCACAGGAAATTTCCCACCTACAAGGCAGGTGATGACACCGAGGCCTTCTTGGAAAACTTTGAAAGAGCCTGTCTTGGGTACAGCATTCCCGAAGACCAGTACATGGTAGAATTGAGGTCACAGCTCAGTGGACCTTTAGCAGAGGTGGCAGCTGAAATGCCTAAGCACCAAATGAATGACTATAAACTTTTTCTAACCAAGGCCAGATACAGGATGGGGATAACCCCAGATCATGCCCGTCGGCGCTTCAGAACCCAAAAGTGGAAACCAGAGGTGTCATTTCCCAAACACGCCTACTACATTGCAAAAAACTATGAGGCCTGGCTAACAGGAAACAACATTCAAACCTTGGAAGAACTGAACCTCCTCATACAAATGGAGCAGTTCTTGGATGGTGTTCCTGAAGACATCACGCGGTACATACAAGATGGAAACCCCAAGAATATCGCTGAGGCGGGGGAGATTGGAGCCAAATGGATGGAACTGGCAAAAAGCAAGAAAGCTACTGTCAAGGGGAACGATTACCCCAGGGGGCACACAGACCATAAACCCTACAACCGAGGACAGCCAAAGACCCCACATACCACCCAAGTAAAGCCACAGATACCCTACCCTTCAACCTCACCAGTCTCCAGTAACTCACCTCGGCCCAGTGACCCATCAGATGGAAGATGCTTTAAGTGTAATGAACTGGGACATATCAAGGCCAAGTGTCCCAAGAACACCATGCGAGTGCAATTCATTACACCACCATCACACCCAAGATCCCCAGGCCCGGATGCCTCTCAAATACCCTTGGAGCGAAGGGAAAATTTGAGAGTGGGCGGAAAGAAGGTTACTGCGTGGAGAGACACGGGGGCACAAGTGTCAGCTATCCACCAATCCTTCGTTGACCCCAAATTCATCAACCCAAAGGCCAAAGTTACAATTTACCCCTTCATGTCACAAGCTGTAGACTTGCCTACAGCTCAACTGCCTGTCCAGTACAAAGGCTGGTCAGGAATGTGGACTTTTGCAGTCTATGACAATTATCCTATCCCCATGCTACTGGGGGAAGACTTGGCCAACCAGGTGAGGCGGGCCAAGAGAGTGGGAATGGTTACACGTAGCCAAACCAGGCAAGCTTCCAGACCCATTCCTGTTCCTGAACCGTCCACAGAGGCCCCGTCTGTGTTACCAGAGACCCAGACAGAGGTAGAGGACCCGGATTCCATGCCTACCACTGAAACAGCCACAGCATCTCCAGTCCCAGGCCCGGAACTGGAACAGCAACCAGCACCAGCAAGTGCAACCCCATCTTCAAACTCAACGCCAGAGGGCGCCAGCGAGCCAGAACTGGCAGAAGCACAAGACAGCCATACCCAAAAGGCTCAGCCAGAGCCTGAAATACCCTCAGGTGCACCAGCGGAGAGCGGTACACCAGCAACGGAAACAACCCCATCACCTACATCGCTTCCAGAGGGACCAAGCCCAAGTCCACAGTCTGAGGAAGAACTGGTGACTCCAGCCTCAAGGGAACAGTTCCAGGCTGAGCAGGAAGCGGATGACAGCCTTCAGAAAGCTTGGGCAGCGGCACGGAGCACCCCACCGCCTCTCAGCTCTTCTAATCGATCCCGGTTTGTTATAGACCAAGGACTTTTGTACAAGGAAATTCTTTCTGGTGGACACCGGGAAGAATGGCAGCCGCAAAAACAGTTGGTGGTTCCAACTAAGTACCGGGGGAAGCTCTTAAGCTTAGCCCATGATCATCCCAGTGGCCATGCTGGGGTGAACAGAACCAAGGACCGGTTGGGGAAGTCCTTCCACTGGGAGGGGATGGGCAAGGATGTTGCCAAGTATGTCCGGTCTTGTGAGGTATGCCAAAGAGTGGGAAAGCCTCAAGACCAGGTCAAGGCCCCTCTCCAGCCACTCCCCATAATTAAGGTCCCATTTCAGCGAGTAGCTGTGGATATTCTGGGCCCTTTCCCAAAAAAGACGCCCAGAGGAAAGCAGTACGTACTGACTTTAGTGGACTTTGCTACCCGATGGCCAGAAGCAGTCGCTCTAGGCAACACCAGGGCTAACACTGTGTGCCTGGCCCTAACAGACATCTTTGCCAGGGTAGGTTGGCCCTCTGACATCCTTACAGATTCAGGGTCTAATTTCCTGGCAGGGACCATGGAAAAACTGTGGGAAACTCATGGGGTGAATCACTTGGTTGCCACCCCGTACCACCATCAAACCAATGGCCTGGTGGAAAGGTTCAATGGAACTTTGGGGGCCATGATACGTAAATTCATCAACGAATTCTCCAATAATTGGGACCTAGTGTTGCAGCAGTTGCTGTTTGCCTACAGGGCTGTACCACATCCCAGTTTAGGGTTTTCACCATTTGAACTTGTGTATGGTCACGAGGTTAAGGGGCCATTACAGTTGGTGAAGCAGCAATGGGAGGGGTTTACGCCTTCTCCAGGAACTAACATTCTGGACTTTGTAAGCAACCTACAAAGCACCCTCCGACACTCTTTAGCCCTTGCTAGAGAGAATCTAAAGGATGCTCAGGAAGAGCAAAAGGCCTGGTATGACAGACATGCCAGAGATCGGTCCTTCAAGGTAGGAGACCAGGTTATGGTCTTGAAGGCGCAACAGGCCCATAAGATGGAAGCATCATGGGAAGGGCCCTTCACGGTCCAAGAGCGCCTGGGAGCTGTAAACTACCTCATAGCATTTCCCAATTCCTCACTAAAGCCTAAAGTGTACCATGTTAATTCTCTCAAGCCTTTCTATTCCAGAGACTTACAGGTTTGTCAGTTTACAGTCCAGGGAGATGATGCTGAGTGGCCTGACGGTGTCTACTACGACGGGAAAAAAGACGGTGGCGTGGAAGAGGTGAACCTCTCAACCACCCTGGAACGTCTGCAGCGGCAACAAATCAAGGAGCTGTGCACTAGCTTCGCCCCATTGTTCTCAGCCACCCCAGGACGGACTGAACGGGCATACCACTCCATTGATACAGGTAATGCTCACCCAATCAGAACCCCACCTTACCGAGTGTCTCCTCATGCCCAAGCTGCTATAGAACGGGAGATCCAGAACATGCTACAGATGGGTATAATCCGCCCATCTACCAGTGCATGGGCATCTCCAGTGGTTCTGGTACCCAAACCAGATGGGGAAATACGCTTTTGCGTGGACTACCGTAAGCTAAATGCTGTAACTCGTCCGGACAACTATCCAATGCCACGCACTGATGAGCTATTGGAGAAGTTGGGACGTGCCCAGTTCATCTCTACAATAGACTTAACCAAGGGGTACTGGCAAGTACCGCTAGATGAACCTGCCAAGGAGAGGTCAGCATTCGTCACCCATGCGGGGGTGTATGAATTCAATGTCCTTCCTTTCGGCCTTCGAAATGCACCCGCCACCTTCCAGAGGCTGGTAGATGGTCTACTAGCTGAACTGGGAGAATTTGCAGTTGCCTACCTCGATGATGTGGCCATTTTTTCGGACTCCTGGCCCGAACACCTACTACACCTGGAAAAGGTCTTTGAGCGCATCAGGCAGGCAGGACTAACTGTTAAGGCCAAAAAGTGTCAAATAGGCCAAAACAAAGTGACTTACCTGGGGCACCAGGTGGGTCGAGGAACCATAAACCCCCTACAGGCCAAGGTGGATGCTATCCAAAAGTGGCCTGTCCCACGGTCCAAGAAGCAGGTCCAATCCTTCTTAGGCTTGGCCGGATACTACAGGCAATTTGTACCCCACTACAGCCAAATCGCTGCCCCACTGACCAACCTGACCAAAAAGACCAGCCAAATGCAGTTAAGTGGACTGATGAGTGTCAAAAGGCCTTTACCCAACTTAAGGCAACGCTCATGTCTGACCCTGTGCTCAGGGCCCCGGACTTTAACAAGCCATTCCTAGTAACCACGGATGCATCTGAGCGTGGTATAGGAGCAGTGCTCATGCAGGAAGCAACAGATCACAACTTCCATCCTGTCGTGTTTCTCAGTAAGAAACTGTCTGAGAGGGAAAGTCACTGGTCAGTCAGTGAAAAGGAATGCTATGCCATTGTGTACGCCCTGGAAAAGCTACGCCCATATGTTTGGGAACGGCGGTTCCAACTACAAACTGACCATGCTGCACTAAAGTGGCTTCATACTGCCAAGGGGAACAACAAAAAACTTCTTCGTTGGAGTTTAGCTCTCCAAGATTTTGATTTTGAAATTCAACACATCACAGGAGCTTCTAATAAAGTTGCTGATGCACTCTCCCGTGAGAGTTTCCCAGAATTCAGTAGTTAAAAAGTGTTCTTAAAATGTAGAAGTCTGTTAGTTATATACTTAGGAGTATATGTAAAGGTGTATGTGTTGTATTAATCTGTTTATTTTCAAGTTCTAGAAGGAAATCGCCGCCAGTGAGCTTCCCCACTGTCTGCAATTTGGGGGGCGTGTCATAAACAGATAGCTAAGGGTTAATGTCTCTTTCACCTGAAGCACCTGACCAGAGGACCAATCAGGAAACCGGATTTTTTCAACTTTGGGTGGAGGGGAATTAAGTGTCTAAGGTCTTTGTTTTCTGGCTGCCTGCTTTCTCTAAGCTTTGAAGAAGTAGTTCTACTTTCTAGTCTTCTGTTTCTAAGTGTAAGGACAAAGAGATCAGATAGTAAGTTATATGGTTTCTTTTCTTTGGTATTTGCATGAATATAAGTGCTGGAGTGCTTTGATTTGTATTCTTTTGAATAAGGCTGTTTATTCAATATTCTTTTAAGCAATTGGCCCTGTGTTGTATCATCTTAATACAGAGAGAACATTTGTACTTATTTTTCTTTCTTTTTATATAAAGCTTTCTTTTAAGACCTGTTGGAGTTTTTCTTTACTTCAGGGAAATTGAGTCTGTACTCACCAGGGAATTGGTGGAGGAAGGAATCGGGGAGATCTGTGTGTTGGATTGCTAGCCTGATGTTGCATTCCCTCTGGGGGAATAGGAAAGTACTTTTTGTTTCCAGGATTGGGAACAGAGAGGGAGATTCACTCTGTTTGGATTCACAGAGCTGGTGTCTGTGTATCTCTCCAGGAGCACCTGGAGGGGGGAAGGGAAAAAGGATTATTTCCCTTTGTTGTGAGACTCAAGGGATTTGGGTCTTGGGGTCCCCAGGGAAGGTTTTTCAGAGGGACCAGAGTGCCCCAAAACACTCTAATTTTTTGGGTGGTGGCAGCAGGTACCAGGTCCAAGCTGGTAACTAAGCTTGGAGGTTTTCATGCTAACCCCCATATTTTGGACGCTAAGGTCCAAATCTGGGACTAAGGTTATTACAGCCTGATTCATGTGCCAGTCCAAGTCCTTGTTAACCCAAACAAGCCGTTTATCCTGCATGCTGATGCCAGTTTGGAGGGTCTGGGAGCAGTCCCGTACCAGGAAGTGGAAGGAAATGCTAAATCCTGTAGGCATTGCCAGCTGAGGACTGTCTGATAGCGAAACTCGCTATCCCACCACCAGCAGCAGTTCTTGGTCTTGAAATGGGCCATCACTGAGAAATTTCGAGACTACTTGTGTGGTGCTCAGTTTCAGGTGTGGACAGAGAACAATCCACTGACTTATGTGTTAACAAGGGCTAAGCTGGATGCTACAAGGCAGAGATGGGTGGCTACTTTTGCTAGCCATAACTTCGCATTCAATACCAGTGTGTTGGTATAACAGGGAGTGTGATTTATCAGGACCACCAATTCTTGGCTAGGGGGAGGATGTAAGCAAGGTGAGAATGAACTTTACCCTGACATCTGTTGGTGATCTGTTGTAAAGGCCTTTTGTTGCTGATATGCATGCTCACACCCACCCCGCATTGCATGATGGGGGTGCATGTCCAAAGGGTTATTTCAGCTGCTGTGGGATCCCCGGTCTCTTTCTTATTAGGGCAGGGGTAATAAAGTACAGTTATTCTGGTGATATGAATCAAAGACAGTAGAACGGAACTTAGCAGTTCATGATTTCGGGACTCACCCGAACCTACATAACTCTCGTTAGGCAAGGGACATGGGTTCCAAAGGATAGTGAAATAAGAGAGATTGAAAAGGAATATTTGTATTTAGCAGCATGCTTTTCTTGTGAAATGTTTAAATACACATTTTATGTCCTTTGTATCTCTCTAGTATAAAAATAGAGTTTTTTATCATTCTAATTCATATTTGGATCAATACCACAGATAAAAAATGATTAATGACTAAATGCAATTTTTAGACATACACAAGCTGCTGGGCTTTGATCTCATTTCCACACTGAAAGTTTTAAACAACTCCATAGTTGGGGAAAATGCTTCTTTCCCCTCAGACAACAAGAAAATTTTGCAGATTGGACTGTGGGAAGTCAGCTGTGGGACACGAAATACCTCTGAAACCAGATTCTTAGTCACAGGTCAGCGAGTGGGTTTATGTAAATTCTGGACTCTGGGGCCAGAGCTAGGGGAGGGACCCCACAACTTTTGTGGCACATGCATCACCTCTGCAATCAACCTTTGCTACGTCACTCCATAACATCACACATAGAGCAGCCTTTCACCTCTCAGAACCAAAACATATCCTGAAAGTATCAGAAGGGTAGCCGTGTTAGTCTGGATCTGTAAAAGCAGCAAAGAATCCTGTGGCACCTTATAGACTAACAGACGTTTTGGAGCATGAGCTTTCATGGGTGAATACCCACTTCGTCAGATGCAAGTAGTGGAAATTTCCAGGGGCAGGTATATATATGCAGGCAAGCTAGAGATAATGAGGTTAGTTCAATCAGGGAGGATGAAGCCCTGCTCTTGCAGTTGAGGTGTGAAAACCAAGGGAGGAGAAACTGGTTTTGTATTTGGCAAGCCATTCACAGTCTTTGTTTAATCCTGAGCTGATGGTGTCAAATTTGCAGATGAACTGAAGCTCAGCAGTTTCTCTTTGAAGTCTGGTCCTGAAGTTTTTTTGCTGCAGGATGGCCACCTTAAGGTCTGCTATAGTGTGGCCAGGGAGGTTGAAGTGTTCTCCTACAGGTTTTTGTATATTGCCATTCCTAATATCTGATTTGTCTCCGTTTATCTTTTTCCGTAGCGACTGTCCAGTTTGGCCGATGTACATAGCAGAGGGGCATTGCTGCCATATGATGGCGTATATTACATTGGTGGACCTGCAGGTGAATGAACCGGTGATGGTGTGGCTGATCTGGTTAGGTCCTGTGATGGTATCGCTGGTGTAGATATGTGGGCAGAGTTGGCATCGAGGTTTGTTGCATGGATTGGTTCTTGAGCTACAGTTACTATGGTGCAGTGTGCAGTTACTGGTGAGAATATGTTTCAGGTTGGCAGGTTGCCTGTGGGTGAGGACTGGCCTGCCACGCAAGTCCCTGATGATGGGTTGGATAGGTTTTAGCTGGGGACTGTATGTGATGGCTAGTGGAGACCTGTTGGTTTCTTTCTTGGGTTTGTCTTGCAGTAGGAGGCTTCTGGGTACACGTCTGGCTCTGTTGATCTGTTTCCTTATTTCCTCATGCAGGTATTGTAGTTTTGAGAATGCTTGGTGGAGATTTTGTAGGTGTTGGTCTCTGTCTGAGGGGTTAGAGCAGATGCGGTTGTACCTCAGTGCTTGGCTGTAGACAATGGATCGTGTGATGTGTCCGGGATGGAAGCTGGAGGCATGAAGGTAGGCATAGCGGTCGGTAGGTTTTCAGTATAGGGTGGTAGTAATGTGACCATCACTTATTTGCACCGTGGTGTCTAGGAAGTGGACCTCCTGTGTAGATTGGTCCAGGCCGAGGCTGATGGTGGGGTGGAAGCTGTTGAAATCGTGGTGGAATTTATCCAGAGACTCCTTCCCATGGGTCCAGATGATGAAGATGTCATCAATGTAGCATAGGTAGAGAAGGGGGCGTGAGTGGACGAGAGCTGAGGAAGCGTTGTTCCAGGACGGCCATAAAAATATTGGTATATTGTGGGGCCATGCGGGTGCCCATAGCGGTGCCACTGATCTGGAGGTATATATTGTCATCAAATTTGAAATAGTTGTGTGTGAGGATAAAGGCACAAAGCTCAGCAGCCAATTGTGCTGCGCCATCATCAGGGATTCTGTTCCTGACAGCTTGTATTTCATCTGTGTGTGGGATGTTCGTGTAGAAAGCCTCTACATCCATGGTGGCTAGGAGGGTGTTTTCTGGAAGGTCACCAATGCATTGTAGTTTCCTCAGGAAATCAGTGGTGTCACAGAGATAGCTGGGAGTGCTGGTGGCATTGGGTCTGAGTAGAGAGTCCACATATCCAGAGAGTCCTTCAGTGAGAGTGCCAATGCCCGAGATGATGGGGCATCCAGGATTTCCGGGTTTGTGGATCTTGGGTAGTAGATAGAATAACCCTGGTCGGGGCTCTAAGGGTATGTTGATTTGTTCCGGTGTTAGTGTAGGGAGTGTCCTGGGTAGATGTTGCAGTTTCTTAGTGTATTCCTGAGTGGGATCTGAGGGAAGTGGCCTGTAGAATTTGGTGTTGGAGAGTTGTCTGGCAGCCTCCTTTTGGTAGTCAGACCTGTTCATGATGACAACAGCACCTCCTTTATCAGCCTCTTTGATGTCTGGGTGGTTTCTGAGGCTGTGGATGGCATTGCGTTCTGCACGACTTACGTTATGAAGCAAGCAATGTTGTTTTTCCACAATTTCTGCCTGTGCACGTCAGCGGAAGCAGTCAATGTATAGGTCCAGACTGTCATTTCGACCCTCAGGAGGAGTCCATGTGGAGTTCTTCTTCTTGTGCTGTTGGTGGGAGGGTATCTGTGTATCAGTGCGCTGTTCAGTGTTGTCCTGAAAGTATTCTTTGAATCAGAGACGGCGAAAGTAGGCTTCCAGATTGCTGCAGAACTGTATCATGTTGGTAGAGGTGGCAGGGCAGAAAGAGAGTCTCCGAGATAGGACAGGCTTTTCTTCTGGGCTGAGTGTGTAGTTGGATAGATTGACGACATTGCTGGGTGGGTTGGGGGTACCACGGTTGTGGCCCCATGAGGCAGGTAGGAGTTTAGACAGCTTACAGTCGAGATGAGAGTGGGATACACAGAGGGCCCTGCCCCAATGGCTGATGTACATACAGGGCCCTGCCTCACCTACCCACCAGCACTCACAGGCGCAATGGCAGTAGTGGGGTCACATAGGCAACTGCCCTCAGTTGCCACCAGGGGTCTCTGCAGCAATGCCAGGGGGGATACATGCCAGGCATTGCTGCCCCTCGCCACCAGGAGTCACTGCTCCTACAAGAAGGCACCTACAGGACACTCCCGTTCCTGGCCAGCAGGGGTCACTATCACTGGGGAGGGGCTATGGGGAAGCAGAGAAAGAGCAACTAACTGCAGTGGGGAAAATCATAATCTACCAGGGAGAAAGAACAGACTCCACTAGGACATAGCACCAACTCCGGCCAGGTTGGATACCAGCAATTCGGGGCTGAAGTAGCTCCAGCTAGAGGCTGGGCGGAGGCAGGTGACCACGGTTTCTGCACTGAGCAGACTGCTTTGGCAGCGAGGAGGGACAGGGAACCCCCCGGTCAGGGTGTTGCTGCCCAAGGAGGGGGAGATCTGCGGCACTCTTTGGAGTAGCTGGTTCAGCAGCCATGAGCCACATGCTTCTCCCTGCCTGAGCTCTCCAGGAGCACATTATGCACAGGTGTGCGCTGAATGTAGGCACCAGTGTAACAACAGGGCCAGACTCTGCTGAGTGCTGCCTGCGAGAGACAGGGACAGAGTCAGACGGGCAGATAGGGGCAGGAGATGACAGAGCCAGTGGCCAAGAGCTGAACCCATCACAAGTCCAGCCTGTGACATCACCATCCGTCCCTGCAGCTCTCCATCTGTCCCGCTGTCCGTCCAGCCCTCAACCCCTCATCCGTCCCCAATGTATGTCACACACACCCCTTCACCCATCTGCCTCACACACTCATCTATTTCCTCATGCATCCTGCTGTCCCTCTGACTGTCCCTGCAGTGCCCAGCACAAGGAGGCATAATGGACCCTGAGCAAGACTTTTGGGTGATGCAGTAATGGAGCTAGCTGGTGATAAGGGGCATCTCTAATCCCAGCCCCACTTCTCCTCTGCCCAAAGCCATGACTGTGAGCCCACCCTTCTCAGTCTCAGACCTCATAGCCCCAAAGACATTACTGGCCACTCACGCTGTGACCCAGTTACAGCAATGAGGTCTCCCTGAAGATAGGGGGTGGGAGGAGCAACCCCCTTATCCTGGCAGGCAGGACACATCCTTCCCAGTATGGCAGAGACCCTGCCCGTGGGCAGATAGACCCAGCTGAGTCCATAGGAGACTGGGGAAGGGGGAGCAGAGAAAGAGAATGCAGGCAACTGAACATGACAGGTGTCCATGAAAGGAGAGACAGAGAGAGTTTGAGTGAAAGTTGGCCAACACAGAGAGAAACCTAGGAGGAAGAAAGAAATTCAGAACAGGGAGTCACCCTCATGGATCCAACTTTCTGCTAGGGAGCACACACCACTCCTCGCAAGAGAGATGATCAGCCCTCGCAAATGGCAACATCATCTCCCTTGAAGCCACAGATAGTCCGGAAACCCACACCCAGATAACGGGAAGTCCCTGCCTGGAGCCAGGAGGGCTGTGACCAGAGCCCTTCCCAAACCAGATACACATCTCACCGACAGAGATGGTTACTCTTGTCCCAGTTGGGCAGGTCTTGCTTGGCATCAACAGGATTCACGCTGTCACTGCGCTTGTTCACTTTCCATCTCACCTCAGGGCTGGACTCCATCCCCGCGACTTCTTTTCCCTTGGTATGAAACACAACACAAGAGGAAAAGAAAAAGCAATGGTGGTGAGGTTCCTCTTCTCGCTACTCCCGCACAACAGGGCTTCAGCTTCAACCCTCCTCCCATTCTGCCATCACAGCTACAATTAGAAATCTGAGCCCGGGGCTCACACCTGCTTGTCTCCCCAATCCTAGGCCCTGTCCAGCATGTCTCCCTCCACAGAACTTACCTGGCCTCATCTTACACTCCATCTTCATATTGCTCTTCTCCTTCCCAGAGCTCCTGCTCTGCTCCTCAGACCTGTCTGTCCTCAGCTCTGCAGGCAGAGGGGAAGGGGCATGATGGGAACACACACGCCCAATTCCAGACACCACACAGCATCCACAGGGCTACCAAACACCTCATCTTCGGCCAAAACCACACCTCACCCCGAGGGAGCAAAAAGCCTTTGTGAGCACAGCACACACAAGACAGGAAAAGATTAACACCCGCACCCTGCCCAGCCAAAGTGGGAGCTTCCTGGCCACAGGTCCATAGGGCTCATGGATGGAGAAGTTTGCCGGGCTGTGGGGGTCTCTGAAGAAGTAGCTCAGCATGTGAGTGACTGGGATGTATGTGGGGGCCTGACTGTGGGTTGGGGTGTCCAGGAGGACCCCAGGGAAGGGAATAGGGGGATTAGGGATAGAGGAGGGTGGGGTTACCAACGTGCATTGTGGGAATGTGGGATTTAGAGAGCCCAGAGTGGATGGGTGTCGGTGGGTTGGATGACTCCACAGTTGTTGAAAAGGGGAACCTGGCAGGTTTGGGTGTAGCAGAGATTGAAGATGAGGAACCTCACACCCTGGGGATGGACTGAGGGAGTAGGGGGATGGGGAAGTGGGTTCCAGCAATGAAAAATGGGTTGGAGGCAATTAAGGGTGGGGCGCTGAGGACGGGGTTGGGGGGGGAAAGGAGGAAGGGGTGGTGGGGTGCTGAGAACGGGAAGGAGGATGGCAGGGGTGGGGCGAGAGGAGGAGGTCAGTGTCGGGGTGCTGAGGACGGAGGGGGAGGAGGAGGTCGGAGCGAAGGGAGAGGCCAGGTAGAGTGTACACGATGGGGGAGGGGATGCTGGGGGCTGAGGGATCCCCACAGATGGGGGTGGGGCTGGCGAGAGGGTCACAACAGATGGGGGGACACTGGGGGGCTGGTTGCAGGGGCTTGAAGGGGCTGCTGGGGCCCTACAGAAGGAGAGGAGGGGGCGGTGCTGGCAGGAGAGTCACAGCGGATGGGGGGGACACTGGGGGGCAGGTTGGGGGAGGTTGAAGGCCCTGCAGCCCCAGGCTGCCGCTTGTGGGGCTGCTCCCAGGCAGCTTACCGCCCCCCCCCCCGCTGCCCTCCAGGCCCAGCGGGGGGGGGGCGGGGTGAAGCCCTTTCACTCTGCGCTGCCTCTGCCCTGTGCCCCCCCGCAGCCCGGCTCCCACGGGCCCGGGGCTGCTCCCGGGGCAGGGGCTGGGCCTGGCGCCTGGAACTGGGTGTCTGAGCCCCTGGTCCCCCAGTGTGGAGCCGCCTCTCCCCGTCCCGCCTCTGTGCTCCTCGGCCCGGCTCCGCCCCGCCCCCCGGCTGCCCCCGTGGCGCGGGGGGGCAGCGAAGCCTCGGGGCCAGGAACCAGGCCTCCCCCCAGGGCTGGCGTTAGACCAACCCCCAATCCCGGCCCCGCAGTGCGAATCTCTGCCCTGGCTGGAGGCGCCTGTTTAATGTTGGCTCAGCGGGCGGCGCTCCGGGTCTGCGGCGGGTCCTGCGCTGGCTCTGGGTCTGCGGCAGCAGGTCCCTCAGCGCCGCCGCAGATCGGGAGCGAGTGCAGGACCCGCCGCAGACTGGGAGCGCCGCCCGCTGAGCACCGCCCCGCAGGGTTTGTACCGGGGGTTTTTATGTCTTCCCTGCCGGGGCCCCAGCGAGACTGTTCGAATTGGGGCCCCCCCTCCCTAAAGCCGGTCAGGCTCACCCCGCCCATCGAGTCTGTCCCGCTCTCTCTCTCCACCAATCAGTGAGCGGGGAGGGGCGCGGCGAATTGACGAGTTAGGGCCCCTCCTCCAATACAGGCAGCGTGTGAGAGGGAGAACTACGCTTCCCACTGTGCTCCGGGAGGGGGCGCGTTGCCTGAGCAACTGTGCGTCACTTCCGCTCTGAGACGAGCCATGAACTACAACTCCCATCCTGCCCCGGGGCGCTTCCGTCCTCTCGAGCCCAGGTGAGGGCAGGTCCCTGGGTCAACCTGACACCCCCCCAACTCCGCCCCCCGACCCCCAGAGAGCCCCGCCCCCCGTGCAGTGTGTTAACCTGCTCCGCATGGGAACGTGCCGCGCCGCTTCGCCCCTTTCACCCCCCGCACAAAGCAGCTGATCGGGGCGGGAGCGCGAGCGCGCTGGGGGCGGAGGCCGAGGACCGGGGGGGAGGGGGCACGTCAGTGCCGGGTCTCTCTCTGCCCGGTGACTTGGTACATTTGTCTGCACCGCGGGGATGTTCCCAGCGCCCCTTGTTCGCTGGGGCTTTAACCCCCCGTCTGGGTGTGAGCTGGTTTCTGGGTGTGTCCGATGAGCCTTGGAACCGGCTCCTTGTCACTCCCCGAACTCCCGCTGTGCCCGGCCACCCAGCCCCGTCCTCCTCCCTCGGGTGAGCCCGGCTTTAACCCCCCCTGCAGTGCCAGTGTCACCCGCAGACAAACCTGCCACTGAACCGAATTAATCCTCCTCATTCCCCGAGCTCTGCCCTCCCCCCAAAGCCCTGCCCCCTCCTCCTGGGGTCCTGCCCCCACACTGCCCCTACCCCCGACGTCCTGGTGTGCTGCCCCCACACTGCCCCTACCCCCAACGTCCTGGCCTCACGTCACCTGTTCCCCTAATCCCTGCCCCATTCCCCAACGCCTTGCCCCTGCCCCTTCCTCCAAGGCTCCGCCTTCGCATTGCCCCTTTTCCCCAATACGCCACCCTCACTCTGCCCCTTCCCTCAAATCCACACTCCTGCATTGTGCCTCCCCAATACACCCCTCCCCTGCACCCTTTCCCCAAGGTGCCACCCCCGCCCTCACATTGCCCCTTCTCCAGAGTTCCTGCTGTTAGGCCTGAATAAAGATATAGCAGACAAAACCAGGTATGCCAACCTGACCAAAGTCAGGCTAACAGAGGTTTGTGGGTAATCCCTGAGTGGAAAACACTGAGAAGCAGCAGCATGTCTCACAAGCGCTGGGAAAAAGTGAGATAAGAGAGAAGCTGCATTCCTGGCATAGTACCAGATGTGCTGTATTCGGGCAGCTCCTTCGAAGAACTGATAAGAGTCCTAGTTTCCCAGCCTCCTTGTTTTCACTCCCTGGTTTTGTTCTTTGTTTGTTTTTAACTCCCCTACATTTCTAACTTTAGGCATGCATGTATACTAAAGGTGTCTAGTTTCTAGTTGTTAGAAGAAGGGGGTGGGTTACTCCAGTGAATAATTTATGACGCAACGGAACTGTCTATATAGGCTTATACTAAGATGTAAAGAGCAGGCTGGTTCTCTCTGGAGACGAGCTGCTCTCTATTGATGCGTGCACTTGTCAATAAAGAGCTTTTGATCGGACCTTGCTGGTGTTGCCTGTCTCTCTCGCGGTCAGACAACGAACTTTGCCGTCTGGGGTAGAGTCCCTGACATCTTTGGCGACTCCGCCGGGACCCGTCTGACTCTCCGGAGGGGGATCGGACCCTGAGGCAACGCAGCGCGCATCCTCCGGTTTAGAGGAGCCTTGCCTGGTGATCTGATCTCTGCGTCGGCGATAAGGTGTGTTCTGTGAACCAGCTGAAGCTCGTAGAAATCCAGCAACGTCCACCTACCCGTCGAGTAGGGTTCAGGTTGTCGGGGTTAGAGTCCCTGACAACATAGGTCTGGGTTAGAGTCCCAGTCCAGGTTTGCGTAGGATCCAAGTTGTCTGGGTTAGAGTCCCAGCCTGGGTTTGAGTCCCAGCCCAGGTGTTCGAGTCCCTGGAGAGGTAAGCGAGCGCTCGACGCGGGGAGGTGGGGGTTAGAGTCCCTTTACCTCGACCCGGGGAAGAGGGGTTCGAGTCCCTTCATTAAAATGGGACAAGTTGGCAGTATGTGCCCGGGGGACGCCCCGTTGTCTCTGATACTTAGAGATTGGAAACAGATTTCTGAGACAGCTGATCTAGTTAAATTTAAGATGAGACATCTGTGTTGGATCCAATGGCCATCATTTACCTTTCATTTGTCCCCAACTAGAGACTGGCCGGAGGATGAAACCTTTTCCACAGATAGGATGAACTCCTTAAGGGATATTTTGGTTGATCTTAGGCCGGGACAAATGGATTATTTGTTTGTATGGTATAATTATAAACCCATGGAGGGATGGGTAGCTTTTGAAGCTGTTTGTATGGAGAGCTCTTGTAAAAAAAATCCCCCACCATATGCACCAGAGCCGCACTGGGAAGAGGAGAATTTTGTTCCTGTTCTTCCTCGTCTGGTGGAGTGCAAGGATTCAAAAGCAGGTTAGGGACAGTTCAGGGACAGAGGAGAATCAAGCGGGAGCTCAGAGTGATGTTCCCTCATCTTCAGAGGAATCAGGCAGCCTCACCCCCTCTGTGCAGCCTCCAGCCAGCCTTTTGCAAACTTGGTCAGGGACTGCTTTTCAAACACCCCCAATATTACAGCAGCCCTCGTCCTTGCCCTTGTGGACCCCTACTAGGTTACTTAACTCCATGAGGGAGAATGTTTCTGAGACACCCCTGATATTACAAGCCTCGTTGAGAATTTATCTGGTTCTACTGGTTGCTGGGGAACATGAGATGGTTTTAGCCATACCCTGTTTGCAACTTCAGATTTGTTTAACTGGCAGTGCACTATGCCTCACTTATGAGACAATCCTGAGGCAGTGGAAAGAATGTTCTGCACAATCTTTTTCACTCATGTGCCCACTTGGGCAAATGTAAATCAGTTATTAGATACTCTCATGAAAGAAGATGAAAGACAAAAAGTGAAAGAAAAATCTGCAGATCATTTGAATGCACCTTGGCTAATTACTGACCCTAACTGGAATCCCAATAATCCAGCTCAAAAGACAAAGTTGGATGGATTTTTAAAAGCTGTTTTGAATGGTATTAGAGATGCAGGGGAGGCTACTCCAAATTGGAGCAAGGTGACTGCTTGTGTTCAGCATCCAGATAAGCACCTCTCTGACTTTTGTGCTCGACTGATTTGTGAAGTTAAAAAGCATGGGAATTTAAATCCTGAAACTGATCATGGAAAGGAGATGGTTAAAATGGTTTTCATGTCACAATGTGCAAAGGATATTGCAAAAAGATTTAGAGAGCATCCAGATGGTACGCAAGGGAAAAGTTTGTCTAAAGTAGTTAGCATTGCTACTAGAATGTTTAATGGGAAAGAGAAAAAGAAAGAAAAAGACATAAGGAACGGGTTAATTTAAAAATCATGGTCCCGGGATGGAAGGAGGGAGTTGCTCTGCGTTCAGGGTCAGGAATCGGCGCAGACTGTGCTTGGTGCAGGGAGGGGCTGCTTTCGGCCCCAGCTGGCTGTGAAGGAAAAAATATAGACAGAGGCGAAGCAAAGGAAATACAAGTTACAGAACTGAAATTACATTTGCAAAGCTTAACTGTCCAGTAAGATCCAACAGTGTGTCTTTGTGACCCTGGAGTCGGTGTGGCTTGGTGACACCAAAGAAGCCACAGGCAGCCGACCTGGACTGGAATCTCTGAAAGGGACACCGCAGGAGATTCCAGGGTGTAAAAGAACAGCCCTCCCAAGAGCAGAAGCATGTTGGAAATTCTGGACAAGCTGTATACAGGATAATCTCCCTTCCACCTCTCCCCCTCCTCTGAACATTATACACAGAAGTGGCCAGTCTGGAAGTATGTGTGTAAGTATGAAAGGAGCTTCGGGCTTGGGGCATTAATATTTTCCTGAGTGATGTGAGAGCGTTCAACACTCTCCGTTGTTGTTTTATTATTTTATGAATGAAGCTTTAAAATTCAGTTATATGGTGTGTTTTCTTTATCTTCCCCCAACGATCCTGTAGTGTCAGCCTGATCACCTGACACGAGGGATAGATTGGTAACAGAAATTTGTCACAGTTTGGTGAGCAATTAAGAAGGGGGGAGCCCTGCAGAATTTACACCATCTATTTGTTTTACCCTTGTTATTTTGTGTTTGCTTTGCTTGGTACTGTCGGTGCTATATGCTGAGAACTGCATGAGTAAAAGTGAGTCCTAATAGGATAAGGAAACACTATCTGGTTCTGGTTCTGTTCTATTTAACCAGTTACTGTTGTTTTTTTTTGCTCTGTTCATTTGGGTGTTAGGAGTGTGGGCGGAACTGAACCTCTTGTTCGTAATTCCTCGAAGTGCGAGAAAGCTGAGGTTGAATTGAGATCCTTCTGTCCCGTCCCCTGTAGCGGTCAGTGTATAGAAGTGGGAAAGTCTGGCTTAGACTGTAATTCCCTCTGCTCTCTGTGTAATTCTCTTTTCTGTTTAAGTGTCAAACAGATGAATGAGTCTCTGGGTAAACCCTCTAAGAATAGTCCTTCAAATTATATGTTAAGTAAATGGCCTTTGCCCAATGGGCCATGTGTCTTCGTGTAGGTGGCAAGCCTCATGAAGGAGGACTCGGGTAGTCTTGTGAGTAAGAATGTTTAAGGGAAGAGACCAGGAGGGGTGGGGGCTAGTTGAGAAGCCCACCCTCTTAGCTAAACTGGTAGTGGAACAAGCCGGTGCCTATGGAAGGGACAGTTCAGTGAGAAAAGCAGAACTGGGTCCAGGCGGGAAGGCAACAGACAGAGAGATTGGAAAACAGGTTGGAAAATTTTGAGGGTGTAGTGGAAGGAAGGAGTAAGTAAGTGTAAGCATGGGGATTTCAAATACCCAGGACTTACTTGGAATGGTGATTTGAGTTGATACAAGTGGCTGTTGGGAGACAAGCAAGTGATTTAAGGGAGAGTGAGAAGTTAACTCTGTAGTTGCTGGAGAAAACAGCAGTTGAACTTTGTACAAATGCTAAAGAGGAAAGTTCTTGCTGTCTTTGAAATGTTTGTAAATAAATTGAGGCAAAAAAATTGTTAATTGCAATCATTTAGAATTTAATTGAATTAGCTGAAGAATGTAGACAGTGCTATGTAATTGAAATTTTATTAGGCTCTAAGGGCGCTATAAGTGGTGATGTTTTCTTTCAATGTTTGAAAGCAAGAGTTAAAAGTAAAAAGCAAGCCAGAAAGCATCTGTATTAATGCAAATTTTTTAACTGATAAGGTAGAAGCCACTGAAATCTGGGCTGCCTATGAAACACATAAAATATGGGATAATTCCTCTGTTTCTCCTGAAATCAACAAGGGTATTTGTCTATTTTAAGCAATGATTGACTGCCCAGAAGGGGTAGACCTCTGTTTTTTTTGTCTTTCAGATAATCAGAGAAAACTGATGCCAGCTAAACAGCATTCAACGTACCATGCATTTACTGACACAATAGAAATTATGTTTTGTGTTCTATGTTCTGTCTTGTGGTGTTTGTCTTGTGGCCGGAATTTTTGTGTTTAATATTTTTATAAAATAGTCTAGTTTAAAATCAAACAAAAAGGTTAAATTAAAATGCAGATACTTGTTTTGTTCAACTTGAAATACAAAGTGTTTAGATAAATCAGGAGAATGTGATATACTAAAGTCTAATGCATTTCCTTAAGTAAGGAAAAGAAACTTTATTGGTCAAATTGTTAATTGCAAAAATTGTTGTTAAAATTTGCATACCAACAGTCTTTGAAAGCAAGGACATGAAAAGTTAACCCACTCCCCATATTGTACATGGGATCTTTCTGGCTACCTCAGATTTCTAGCCAGAGGGCTGGGGATGGTGGGCAGCTATTGGACTAGAGGTTGTATTAAGTGAACTCCTCAAAGTGGATGTGCTTGTCCTGGTCTGTTGCTCCAAAGTTCTGTAATAAAGTTATTTTAGTGATAGGGTATATGTGGCATACATTGAATAATAAGACTAATGTACTGTATAATGGCAATGTTTATGTGTTCATGGTTGGGAAAAAGGTGTATAAGTAAAAGTGGAAGTTTCCTTTGCAGGTTAAAAGAAGCCAAGAAGGGAAGAAGGACAAAGAACATAATGAATTAACTGAAAAATAAAATAAAATAAAATAGCAAGCTCAGGCTATAGATAAGACACTGACTCCATTCAAGGACACTGCTCACAGTTAAGACTTGGTTAACAACCAGGAAAAGGAGGGCTTGAATTTGCCCATGCAGCTATGAGATCTGAAAAACACTGCCAGGCACTAATGAAATGTGTTAGGTTTTTTTTCTCACAGGTAAGGAAGCGCTACCCAAAGACCCTAGCAGCCCTGCCACTCCTTGAAATCAGGAAACTGGATTGATGTAAAGGTCCACCAATGAAAGACTGCCTTGGCTCCACCCTGGAAAGGCCCTTTTCAAGTCCTGCTATCTACCAACACCACTGTAAAGTGCCAACGGCTGACTGCTTGGACCCATGATTCTCACTGCAAAAAGACCCCTCCAACTCGGGAGAATTCTCCTACTGATGATTAGCCTATTCCTCCTTCTAGCTCCACTGTGTCTTCTGGACAGTAGGGAAAAAGTACAAGGTGACGTGCTAGTAACCTCTCCCTTATACACCGACAGATCTATTGTGCCTTTGAATTTTTCTAGAAAAAGCAAAACCATTACAGGGTTATGTGCTAGTAACCTCTCCCCTGTAGGATGCTGCACCACGACTGTTTTTGGGAAAGAAAAAGAAACACTCACTCCACTGAAATTGCTAAAGTCCATGAATTCCTGACTAGAAAGGACATTAAGAACTGACCCTGGTGAAGAAACAAAGAATTGTACACTGGCAGAAAAAATTTGTGGGACCCATGCTTGGGAATGTGGTATTGATTGGATTTTGGGGTTTATTCTACAGGCTGTGCCCTGTGTTCTGGATAAATTCTTCAGCATGTATTGCTCTCTCTAATTGGATTTTAAATAACAAGTACCCAAAGAGTTTGTTCTGCCACTGGAAATTTTACCTGTATTGAAACCATTCCAGTGACTAATAATGTAACCCCCTCCTATGCTATTAATGTCAATGCCTTTTAAAAGTACCTGAAAATAGTTAAATAACAAATGTAATACAGTACTACACCAAGGAAAGATGGTATTAAATATCACTGAGGCTGGGAAGGCATTGCAGTGGGATCTAGTATGTTTAGGAATTCAGAATTTCCTGAATGACCAGGTGATGGCCATTTGGAGTGATCTGGAGTACCAGACTTGGCCCACTGCCCTTACAGACACATCAGCAGTACCATCTGATCTGTGGTCATGGAGATATACTAAAGACTTTCTGGGTGAAAGTGTGAACATTTGCAGTGCTCCTTCCAAGCATTTGGACTGGGGGGTGTGGGCTTCCACATACCGAATCCTGACGGATCCATGGGGAGGATGCACATGGGACTGGATTATTCACCGAAACATCTGGGAAATTAGACCACTTGGTATACCTAACTGATTTATAGTCAGTGCCCCAATCCCTTAGTTGTCAGACAAACAGGATTCCACTCTTTTGTCCGTGCACTCATTCCTGGATTGTGGGTGGCTAAGCTCAAGAGAGCAGTTGTAAATATTTCTGCAGAGCTTGAAAAAAAATCTAATGCATTAATAGACGCTTTCCAAAAGTTGCAACGAAAGACAGATGAAGTAGCAGAAGTAACTTTGCAAAATAGACGTGTGCTAAATGCCAGGAATGCTGAATTAGGGAGGGGCTTGTGCTCGCATCGGGGAAAAATGTTGCTTTTCTGTTAATCACTCTGGCTTAATTGACAAGGATTTACAAGCTATTAAGAATGTTGCTGTTGTTTTCCATGCTGTATCTCTTGATCACACTTTAGTTTTGAGGACCTCCACCCAGACCTTGGGTCATGGTTTACTAGCCTCTCCCGTACAATTGTTAAATGGATATGTGTCCCAAGAGTCCCATTATGGTCCTCTAGGGACAAAGCGGGGATTGTTAGGCCTGAATAAAGATATAGCAGACAAAACCAGGTATGCCAACCTGACCAAAGTCAGGCTAACAGAGGTTTGTGGGTAATCCCTGAGTGGAAAATACTGAGAAGCAGCAGCATGTCTCACAAGCGCTGGGAAAAAGTGAGGTAAGAGAGAAGCTGCATTCCTGGCATAGTACCAGATGTGCTGTGTTAGGGCAGCTCCTTCGAAGAACTGATAAGAGTCCTAGTTTCCCAGCCTCCTTGTTTTCACTCCCTGGTTTTGTTCTTTGTTTGTTTTTAACTCTCCTACATTTCTAACTTTAAGAATGCATGTATACTAAAGGTGTCTAGTTTCTAGTTGTTAGAAGAAGGGGGTGGGTTACTCCAGTGAATAATTTATGACGCAACGGAACTGTCTATATAGGCTTATACTAAGATGTAAAGAGCAGGCTGGTTCTCTCTGGAGACGAGCTGCTCTCTATTGATGCGTGCACTTGTCAATAAAGAGCTTTTGATCGGACCTTGCTGGTGTTGCCTGTCTCTCTCGCGGTCAGACAACCGAACTTTGCCGTCTGGGGTAGAGTCCCTGACACTGCCCTTGAGCTTCCCTTTCCCCCCGAGAGCCTAACCCTGCACTGCCCCTTCCCCCTGAGACCCTGCCCCTACACCACCCATTCACCCAGGACCCCGCCCTCACATTGCCCTGAGACCCTGCCCCTGCACCACCCATTCACCCGAGGCCCTGTGCTCACATTGCCCCAAGACCCTGCCCCTGCACCGCCCCTTCCCCCTGAGATCCCGCCCCTACACCACCCATTCACCCGAGACCCTGTGCTCACGTTGTCCTAAAATCCTGCCCCTGCACCACCTGTTCCCTCTAATCCCTTCCCCCACATCGTCCCTTCCCCCGAGGTCCTGCCCCTTCCCCTAACCCGCATCTCTGCATCCTCCCTTCCCCCGAGGCCCTGCCCCTTCCCCTAACCCCCATCTCTGCATCCTCCCTTCCCCCAAGGCCCTGCCCCTTCGCCTAACCCCCATCTCTCCATCGTCCCTTCCCCCGAGGTCCTGCCCCTTCCCCTAACCCCCATCTCTGCATCGTCCCTTCCCCCGAGGCCCCGCCCCTTCCCCTAACCCCCATCTCTGCATCGTCCCTACTCCCGAGGCCCTGCCCCTTCCCCTAACCCCCATCTCTGCATCGTCCCTTCCCCCGAGGCCCTGCCCCTTCCCCTAACCCCCATCTCTGCATCGTCCCTTCCCCCGAGGCCCTGCCCCTTCCCCTAACCCCCATCTCTGCATCGCCCCTTCCCCCGAGACCCCGCCCCTGCACTGCCCCTCCCCCAGTCCCAGCCCCCCCCGGCCCCTTCCCTCTAGTCCCCGCCCCTTCACCACCCATTCCCCTGAATCGACATCCCTACATCACCCCTTTGCCTGAGACCCCGTCTACACCCTTCCCCTTTGCCCCGAGACCCTGCCCTCACACTGCCTCCTCCCCGAAGTCCCCAATGCCACACTGCCCATTCTCCCGATTCCCTGCCCCTGCACCGCCCATTCACCTGAGACGCCGCCCTTACACCACCCATTCACCTCGGACCCTGCCCTCACATTCCTCTGAGACCCTGCCCTCCCACTGCTCCTTCTCCTAGGACCCTGCTCCTGCACCACCCATTCACCTGAGACCCCACACTTACACCACCCATTCACCTGGGACCCTGCCCTCACATTCCCCTGAGACCCCGCTCTCCCACTGCTCCTTCTCCTGGGACCCTGCCCCTGCACCACCCATTCACCTGGAACCCTGCCCTCACATTCCCCTGAGACCCTGCCCTCCCACTGCTCCTTCTCCTGGGACCCCGCCCCTGCACCACCCATTCACCTGAGACCCTGCCCTCACATTGCCCCGAGACCCCCCTGCACCACACATTCACCTGAGACCCCGCCCTCACATTGCCCAGAGACCCCCCTACACCACCCATTCACCTGAGACCCCGCCCTCACATTGCCCCGAGACCCCGCCCTCCCACTGCTCCTTCTCCTGGGACCCTGCCCCTGCACCACTCATTCACCTGAGACCCTGCCCTCGCATTCCCCTGAGACCCTGCCCTCCTATTGCTCCTTCTCCTGGGACCCCGCCCCTGCACCACCCATTCACCTGAGACCCCACCCTTACACTACCCATTCACCTGGGACCCTCCCCCTCACATTCCCCTGAGACCCTGCCCTCCCACTGCTCCTTCTCCTGGGACCCCGCTCCTGCACTGCCCCTTCCCCTGAGGCCCCCCCTTGCACTGCCCCTTGTCCCGAGGCGCCCCCCCCGGAACCATCCAGTGACCCAGGAGCAGGCCAGACCTGGGAGTGAGGAGGCAGAAACATGCTTTGCTCTGCCACAGACTTCCTGGGTATCCTTGGGCACATCACTCAGCCTCTCTGGGCCTCAGTTCTCCCGTCTGGGAAATGGGGCTGGTGGCGCTTCCCACCCTCGCACGAGCCTGGGAGGAGAATTACCCTGCGAATTAGGAAGATGCTCAGATCCTGGAGTAACGGGGGAGGGGCTCAGGGGGAGCACACCTCCTGACCCTGGCTGGGCGCCCCCGGTCCCTCATAGCAGGGGGCTGTGCAGGAGGTTCTCCTTGCAACCATGAGTGGGTGTCTGGTGGGTTCTGTCACCTCTGCCAGAGACCCCCTAGAATCTCATTAGCTTCCTCTGCATGCGGGGAGGGGCTCCTATTTTCTGACTTGGGGGGACATTCTGTGATGTCAGAGCCCGTGGGGAGAGGGGTTCGAATCACGAATCTGGAGTGGCAGGGCAACCCCCTCCCCCAGTCAGATTCCACTAGGGGGCTGGGCTGGGACCTCTAGGGAGGGAGACACAGGAAAAAACAGCCGCCACTATGGAACCCAGGAGTCCTGGCTCCCAGTCCCCCTGCTCTCACCTCTAGACCCACCTCTGCTCCCAGAGCCAGGGATAGAGCCCAACCCCCACCTGCTCTGACCATTAGACCCCACTCCCCTTTTAGGTTCGCTGCCATTTCTATCCACGCAGCCCACCTGTCCATCCCTTTGCTGCAGGTTTCTGAGGTGTCACCCCTGATCTGCACTCCCTCAGTGCAACCCAAGGCCTTTCCTCTCCCCAACCACATTTCCTCTCCCCCCTGGTGCTGGATCATCTGCTTGCCCCCCTGCCTCTTGCGGTGCGCTGTGCGGCATGGCTGGGGATTGTGCAATGGCCCAGCACCAGGCAAGGCAGAACGTAAACCACAGGCCCTGCCCTGCCTTGCCCTGCCCTGCCCTGCCCCACCCCACCCCACCCCACCCCAATGGATCTGACTTCCAGGTGCATCAGAGCCCAGCGCCCTGCACCTGTGCCCTCCTGCCCCACAAGGGGTGAGCTGCAGTCCCCACCATGCTCTGCAGAGGGGAGAAGGGTCAAGCCAACCAGCCCATTTAGGATGGGGGAATCAACACCCTTTTTTCTGCACAGCCACTGACCATCAGCAGGATTCCTCCTTCTCCTCCCTCCTGTGCCTCGGTGCGACTAAATCTCTGCACCTAGACAGCCGGTCCATCTGCTGCACCTCAATCCCCCATGCCTGAGCCTCCCTGCCAAAGTCCTGCACCTGGTTCCATAGAATTAAGTCTCACATCTCACTGGGAACTCGACTTCTTGTGCCCAGAGAGTCTTGGTCCCTGTCAGTAGATGACCTAAGTCTGAGAAACACAGTGTCCGTCTTCTCTAAAGAAGTACTTGGAGAGGTTTTTCTTATGTCACCACGTGGCCTAATGGATAAAGCATCTGATTTTGGATCAGGTGATTGAGAGTTTGAGTCCCTTCATGGTTGTGCTTGTGCAGTTTTACTATTGTGCTGAAAGTCCTGCTTCCTTCAGGGCTGGAATCTCTTGGTCGCTCAGGCCAATGCTCTGGCTTCAGCTAGAGCCCCGGGAAGGAGTCAGGTGTTGGACATCCCAAAGGCTGGGACATGAGCCCCAAGTACTTCCAGTCTAGCCTTTGCTGTTCCTGACTTGCCAAAGAAACTGGGCAGCTGCCTGGGCTGGCGTGTAGAGCAGTTTCCCTCTTCCAAATATGCGCCTGTCCCTGTACTTGAGGGGGCTTGGTAAATAGCACCTTGGGAGCCTGGGTGTTTCTCTGCTTCTCGCCAGCTGGGGAAAAGCCTTTTGGGGTAAAATCTCCTGCCCCACTGCAAAAGTGAGCACTGTGAGTGGGAACAGACAGAGGCCACACCGGGGGGCTGGCCCTGCTTTCCTACCTTCTTCTGATGTTGGCCACAGAGCATCAGCAGCCGCCTCGCCTGCTGATCTGCGGGTAGCCTTCAGTGGGTGTTTGGCATGGCAGGGAGCAGGCTGGCTAGGGGTCTTTGTCGCTGTCTGCTGGCCACACATAGGCATGGTCCTCCCCTCTCCTGAACAGCCAGAGTTAGTCTGTGCTTGAAAGCAGGGACACAGGAGACTCAAAACAGGAGGGTGAGAAAGACTTTGAAAGGACCTATGAAGACAGCACACACTACAGGGACATTGCCTGGTGAAAGGATGTGGAGACACCAAGTTGCCCCATTTTTCCTGGTGCCATACGCAGCTGCGTACTGCTCCGGCGGCCAGCCCGATCCCCCGGCTGGCTGAGACGGCCAGGAAAGCTGCCCCTGCTCCGCCTCTTCCCCAAAGCCCCCACTCCTGCTCTGCCCCCATGCTGCCTCTCCCCACCTCTGCTCCACTCCATTCCCCCCCACACTCCTCCCCTTCCCCTTAGCTGCATCCCGGTGGACTGCAGGAGGGATCAGTCTCATCCTGCACTCACCGGGCGCCGGGAAGTGAAACGACCTGGCCCCAGCCTGCTCTGCTCCACCAGCTCCCTGCTGCGGTGCTGGTGAGTGCTGGGGGCGTTTCCCCCCACCGCCCAAGTTCCAAGGCTGGGAGCAGAGTGCAGCAGGCTGGGGCTGGATCACTCCACTTCCCACTGCCCCGTGAGTGTGGGGTCTGGCCTGCCCTGCAATTACCGGGTGGCGGGAAATGGAGTGACCTGCCCCAGCCTGCTCCGCTCTGCCAGCTCGGACTGGGGGACGGGGTGTTGTGTAGGGCACCAAAATGTCTAGGGACAACCCTGAATAGATTTTTCCACAGGGACCGATGGCTGTTAGAATAGAGCTATTCAGGCTGCTTGTACAGGCCTAGACTTTAAGAACTTAGGTGTATTTTTATCACTCAGCTAGTGACAGGGGTATAAAACAAAGAACCAAAGTCCCAGTCTGCCTGTCTGGGCCTTCTCTCCCTAGGAGAGTCTGAGCCCTTGTTTGTAGGTGTCATAAACAGATAGTTAAGGGTTAATGTCTCTTTTACCTGTAAAGGGTTAAGAAGCTCCATAAAGCTGGCTGACACCTGCCCAGAGGATCAATGGGGGACAGATACTTTCAAATCTTGGTGGAGGGAAGTCTTTGTTTGTGCTCTTTGTTTTGGGGGTTGTTCGCTCTTGGGACTAAGAGGGACCAGACGTCCATCCAGGCTCTCCAAATCTTTCTGAATCAGTCTCTCATGTTTCAAACTTGTAAGTAATTAGCCAGGCAAGGCATGTTAGTCTTATTTTTGTTTTCTCAACTTGTAAATAATCCTTGTTTGCTGAGAGGATTTTACCTCTGCTTGCTGTAACTTTGAACCTAAGGCTAGAGGGGTTTCCTCTGGGCTATATAAATCTGAAAAGTATTTTCCATCCTGATTTTACAGAGATGATTTTTATCTTTCTTTGTTTAATTAAAAGTTTTTTCTTTTAAGAACCTGATTGATTTTTCCTTGTTTTAAGATCCAAGGGGATTGGGTCTGGACTCACCAGGGATTGGTAGGGGAAAAGGAGTGGGGATGGTTAATTTCTCCTTGTTTTAAGATCCAAGGGGTTTGGATCTGTGTTCACCAGGGAATTGGTGACGCCTCTCAAGGCTGCCCAGGGAGGGGAATGTTTTGGGGGGACAGGGAGTGATCCAGACACTAACTTCTGGATGGTGGCAGTGTTACCATATCTAAGCTAGTAATTAAGCTTAGAAGGGTCCATGCAGGTCCCCCACATCTGTACCCTAAAGTTCAGAGTGGGGAAAAAACCTTGACAGTAGGCTAAGGCCTTTGGCTAAGCAGCAGGGGCAGCCATACACTGGGAAGTGAACGGTCACATCCTCACCTCCCAAACCCGTCACACTGAACTAAGGTGGGGTTGGGCTGTTAGGAAGATGATCCTGTCCCAATAGTGTCCATCACCACCAGATAAAGAAACAGATCTTAAGGGAGCATCCGGTCTGGCAAGAAATCTCTTCTCAATGGTTGTGGTTGTGAAACCGTCATTTCTGTAGAGTTTATCTTTATGGCCCCCGCTTTTCTGTTGTCAATCTGTCTGGTCCTCTAATTCTTTCTGTCTGCTGCAGAATTAATTTTACTGGCTGTAAGTTAATTAGGGGAGTGGGATGTAATTGGTTAGAGAATTCTGTTACAATAGGTTAGAATTGGTTAATTACATTTCAGTAAAATGATTGGTTAACGTCTCGCTGAGAATATTACCGTATAAACTGGGGTCAAACAGGCAGTGGGCGGGGAAATTGGAATCATGCTTGCTAACGGGGGGATGGGAATAGGGAACGGGGAACAGGGACACAGGCAAGGCTCTGGAGTGTCGGAGCTGGGAAGGGGGACGTGAGGTAAACACTCTGCAGTGTCAGAGCTCATAGACTCATAGACTTTAAGGTCAGAAGGGACCATTATGATCGTCTAGTCCGACCTCCTGCACAACGCAGGCCACAGACTCTCACCCACCCACTCCTGTAACAAACCCCTGACCTATGTCTGAGCTACTGAAGTCCTCAACTCATTGTTTAAAGACTTCAAGGTGCAGAGAATCCTCCAGCAAGTGACCCGTGCCCGACGCTGCAGAGAAAGGTGAAAACCCCCCAGGGTCTCTGCCAATCTGCCCTGGAGGAAAATTCCTTCCTGACCCCAAATATGGTGATCAGCTAAACCCTGAGCATGTGGGCAAGACTCACCAGCCGGACACCCAGGAAAGAATCGTCTGTAGGGATGTGGGGTAAACGCTCTGTGGTGTCAGAGCTGGGTAGGGAACACTGGGGAACGGACTCTGTCCGTGTATAGAGATCAGCCTGACTGGTGTGAAGGGCTTTGGAATCTGCTTGCTTGGAAACTAACCCCAGTAAACATCCTTCTGTCTGCGCTTCGGACTTCTGGTCTTTTGCTGCTTGCTGTCTGTGTGACAAGAGCCAGGGAAGCGGGCAGGGGAAGGGAAAGCCCTCTAACAATGGCTCCTTGCTCCTCTCCCTCCAGGCTCAGGGGTCAAGGATGGGCAGGACTCCAGGCTCTGCTTGAGGGATCCTGGCACAGGGGCTGGTGGGGGAGAAAGGATTGTAGATTCTGACCTGCACTCTGGAGAAGAGGTAATAAGTGAAGGAGTATTTTTGATTCTTACGTTGCTTCAATGTCCCCAGGGCTAGAATTCTACATTCCATAGGGCCAAATGAGGGGGTGAAGCCATTTGGCTAATGAAAACCAGTGATCCAGGGGAGGTTTGCACTCACAACCTCAGCACTGCCCTATAAGTACTGTGTGCTAATCAATTGTGCCACTGGAGCACCTGTTAATTCCTAGTCTCTCAGTCCCCTAGGTTGATAAAGGCAAGGAGTGACCCCAAAACATTCTCAGTGGGGTTAGGAGCTGGTATCAACAAGTGTTGTACTTGGTGGGGTGGATTCTTCTTAAGGCTTCCAGGCACCATTTGACCCTTTTGTTCGTCCCTGTGTAATAACAGAGCTGACTGAGACTCACTGTAGAGTCTTGCTGCAGACCAACAGATCTGAAATCACTGATCACCAGGTCTGAGCATTCGTCCTGCTTTGGGACAGCGTCTCTCATCCAACAAACTGCCCAGTCTGCGCTAGCAGTGAGGCTCCCTCACTAACAGCTGAAATCAGGGAGAGCTGTGTGAAGTGCTGGGACCCAGGGGTGCCTGAACAGGGGCGAACAACACCCCAGGACTTTTAAAAATGGGAGGGCTCTGCCTTGCCACTTTGTAATGACCGTAAGAGTGAGTGAGGGTGGGGAGGGGGCCGAGAGCAGTGAGCGGGAGGAGGGGTCTTGGGGGAAGAGGCAGGGTAGGAGTGGAGGTTAGCTGGGGGTTGTGTGGGGAGAGGGCTGCCCGCAGCAAGTAATGGGGGTGGGGGCATGCAGGGGAACTGCTCCCTGTCCCAGCTCACCTCTGCTCCGTCTTCTCCCCTGAGCACGCTGCCCCCGCTCTAATTCTCCTCCCCTCCCAGGCTTGCCGCACTAAACAGCTGATTAGCACCGCAAGTCTGGGAGGGGAGGAGAAGTGGAGCGGCACCAGCGTGCTCAGAAGAGAAGGCAGGGGGAGGTGAGCTGGGTTGGGGAGCTGCTGCAGGGGGGGCTGCCTGGCTCTTTGCCATGGCCCCCGCCCCTGCTCCGCCCCAGCCCTGCCCCCCCGCCCCTCCGCCCCTGTACTCACTGCATGGTCCACTCCTCTGGCTCCCAGCCATGCTGCCAGCGAGTGCTGTGGGGCAGTTCCCCTCTCTCCCCAAACTTGGGAGCCAGGGGAGCAGAGCAGGCTGAGGCCCCAGGCCTGTGTGTGGGGAAGCAGAGGGGGGCTGGTCCCAGGCCTCTGTGGGTGACAGGGGGTTGGCTACTTCCTGCAGGAAGTGGAGTGACCCGGCCCCAGCCTGCTATTGCACAATCCCCAGCCATGCCGCACAGCGTGCCCCGAGAGGGAGTGGGGGGCCAAGCAGATGATCCAGCACGAGGGGGTCATTCTCATTGGTAGCTGTCTCGTGGCAGTGAGTTCAACAGGCCTTGGCACATGCTGTGTGGGGCAGGAGGTCCTTGTATTTGGAGCAGTGGGAGTGAACTGCGTGCAGTTGTGTCTCTGAGCACAACTGTGAATGTTATGGTGTGTGTGGGGGGTTATTGTGAGTGTGGCTGGGGGTGTGAATGTTTCTCTCTCTGGGGGTTGGACTAAAATGTCCCTCTGGGTGTGTTGTATGTGAGTATTCTTGGGATTGTGTGAGTCCCTTTGTGTGTGTGTGTGTGTGTCACTTGCTGCAGAATACAAAATCCTGCAAAGCCATTTCCTACTGGTTAGCCTAGCAACACACTGATACAGTGTCACAGATGCACACACACACAGAGCAGGGCTCAGCAGAAGGCAGCAGGGACACACACGTCTCCCCTGGGCCAGCTTGGACAATTGTCCATCACTACTCGGCACAGTGCTGGTGCCCCCACACGAGGGTGGGCAGTGACCGGGGAGAGAGGGCAGATGTGCTGGATCTTTAAAAGCAGCAAAGAGTCCTGTGGCACCTTATAGACCAACAGACGTATTGGAGCATGAGCTTTCGTGCGTGAATTCCCACTTCGTCGGCTAGATTCAGAAGGAAGCACTTTGGGAAAATCAATCAAGGCCCTTAGCAGAGCTGGGACACAGACCCAGTGACCCCTGCACCACCCTGGGAGGGCAGTGGGGTTTAGTGGTCAGAGCAGGGAGGGGCTGGACACCAGGACCCCTGGGTTCTATCCTTGGCTCTGGAAGTGGAAGGGGTCTAGAGCAGGGGGACTGGGATCCAGGACTCCTGGGTTCCATAGGGGAGACTGTTTTTCCCTGTGCTTCCCTCCCTCGAGAGCCCAGCCCAGCCCCCTAGTGGAGACTGAGCAGGAGTCGGGGGAGTTGTTCTCCCACTCTGGAGTTATGATTCAAACTCCTCCCCCAGGGAATGTGACATCACAGAATCTGCCCCCCCCAACACAGAGAAAACTAGTGGGGTTAGGAGGGTTCTAGCTGCAGACACCCCTTGTCATTGCAAAAAGCCCCCAAACCTACTTGCACCCACAAAACACCCTCTCAGGCTATACACCCCCTGCTAGGACAGGACCTCTTGCTCCCACCCCTTTTCTTATCACCACAAGCTGCTCCCAGCCAGGCACCACACCCCATTCACACACTTTTTGTCACTACGTAGCTCAGTGGCAATCACTGCCCCGAAGTGACTCCGGTGCAGGCACTCCCCACACGAACTCCCCACACCGGATTCTGTCCACACACAGAGAATTCTCTCTGCCCGGCTCCTTCGGTTCATCTCGCTGCTCCCAGTACTGCCGCCAGACACTGCTCATCTGCATAACCCCGCCCACGAACACGTGACACCTTCTGTCCTGCTGGTTTCAAGGGAGTGAGTTGCCCTTGGGGAGTGAGCAGGTCACAGCACGTCACAGCCCCAGCCAGGCCGGCTCCAGGCACCAGCTCAGCAAGCAGGTGCTTGGGGCGGCCAAGGGGAAGGGGCGGCACGTCGGGCTCTTTGGCAGCAATTCGGCAGCAGGTCGCTCGGTCCCTCTCGGAGGGAAGGAGCTGCCACCAAATTGCCACCGAAGAATAAGGCAGCGCAATGGAGCAGCCGCCGATTGCGATCGTGGGTTGTTTTTTTTCCCCCGTCGCTTGGGGTGGCAAAAACCCAGCCCTGGCCCCAGCACGTCACAGCCCCAGCACACATCATAGCACGTCACAGCCTGGGGCAGGGAGATATTGGGGGAGGGGATGAGGGGAGAATGGGGGACGGAGAGACCCAGCCTTATAGACCCATAGGGGCAGGGAGATATTGGGGGAGGGGATGAAGGGAGGGAGAGACCCAGCCCCATAGACCCATAGGGGCAGGAGATATTGGGGTCAGGAGGAGAGGAGAGGAGGTTGGCAGAGACCCAGCCTGGAGTGCAGGGAAAATGAGGTGGGGTGGAGGGAGGTGGGGAACAGAAGAGACATGTGTGGAGTGGTGAAATGTTGGTCCAGGGAAACTGAGTCTCTCCCAGGACATGCTGTGCAGGGGGGAGCACAGGGGCAGAGAGAGAGACCCAGCCCCACAGAGCCCAGGAGGGATATTGGGGGCAGGGGAGGGATGGAGGGATGAGAGACCCAGGGCCATAGAACTCCCATGGCTCCCAAGTTTGGGGGGAGGGGGGAACCACCCCACAGCACTTGCTGGCGGCATGGCTGGGAACCAGGGGAGTGGACCAGGCTGGGGCTGGGTCACTCTACTTACCATGCAGTGAGTGCAGGGGCAGGAGGGCGGGACTGGGGCGGAGCAGGGGCAGGGGCCATGGGGAAGAGCCAGGCAGCCCCTCCTGCAGCATCTCCCAGCCCCAGCTCCCCACTGCTCTGCCTTCTCCCCTGAGCACGCCGGCACTGCTCCACTTCTCCTGCCTCCCAGGCTTGCGGTGCCAATCAGCTGTTTAGTGCGACAAGCATAGGAGGGGAGGAGAATTAGAGCGTGGGCGGCGTGCTCAGGGGAGAAAACAGAGCAGAGGTGAGCTGGGACAGGAAGCGGTTCCTCTGCACGCCCCCGCCCTTGTTACTTGCTGCGGGAAGCCCTCTCCCCGCACGCCCCCAAGCCCCCTCCCCAGCTTACCTCCTCTCCACTGCCTCATCTGAGTGTGGCTTTTGGTTCCCCCAACCACTTGGCACCCTAGGCAGCTGACTAGTTCGCCTAGTGGTTGCACCGGTCCTGGACACTGCCTATCAGCAGGATTCCTCCTCCTCCTCCTCAGTAAGATTAAATCTCCGCAGCTAGACAGCTGGTGCATCTGCTGCACCACAGTCCCCCATGCCTGAGCCTCCCTGCCAAAGCCCTGCACCCGGCTCCAGAGAATTAAGTCTCACATCTCACTGGGAACTCGACTTCTTGTGCTCAGAGAGTCTCGGCCCCCCTCAGTAGCTGACCTGAGAAACACAGCGTCTGCAAAAGCAGCAAAGAGTCGTGTGGCACTTTATAGACTAACAGACATATTGGAGCATGAGCTTTCATGGGTGAATCCCCACTTCGTTGGATGCATCAGTGTTTGCCTTTTCCAAAGAAGTGCCTGGAGTGCCTTTTTTTATGTGACCCCGTGGCCTAATGGATAAGGCATCTGATTTCGGATCAGGGGATTGAGAGTTTGAGTCCCTTCGTGGTTGTGCTTGTGCAGCTTTACCTTTGGGCTAAAAGTCCTGCTCCCTTCAGGGCTGAAACCTCTTCTTGGCTGCTCAGGCCAATGCTCTGGCTTCAGCTAGAGCCCTGGGAAGGAGTTGAGGGGAATGGGCATCACAAAGGCTGGGGCAGGAGCCCCAGGTGCTTCCAGTGTAGCCTTTGCCCTTCCTGACTTGCCAAAGAAAATGGGCGGCTGCCCAGGGCTAGTGTGTAGAGCAGTTTCCCTCTTCCAAATGTGCGCCAGTCTCTGTGTTTGAGGTGGTTTGCTACATGGAGCCTGGGTGTTTCTCTGCTTCTCGCCAGCTGGAGAAAAGCCTCTTGGGGTAAAATCTCCTGCCCCATGGCAAAAGTGAGCACCTTGAGTGGGAATGGTAAGAGGCCCCACCAGGGGGGCTGGCCCTGCTTTCCTACCCTCTTCGATAACGGCCACAGAGCATCAGCAGCTGCCTCGCATGCTGGTCTGTGGGTGGCCTTCAGTGGGTGTTTGGCATGGCAGGGAGCAGGCTGGCTGAGTGTTTTTGTGCCTGTCTGAAGGCCACACATAGGCATGGTCCTGCCCTCCTCTTGCCCTGTCCTCGGTTGTTGTGTGGCTTTTAAGCCTTCCCTTGGAGCTGTCAGCGCCAACCGCCTCTGCTCTAGGTGCCCAGAGGAGGAGAGGTGTGCTGGGCTCCAGCCTGGGAAGCCTGGCCCTGGCACTCCTTCCTTTAAATGCCATGTGGGCAAGAGGAAGAGCTGCAGCTACAGGGACCAAAGTTGTGGACATCAGATGAAGCAGCAAGAAACCAAACCATCAGGTCAACCCGCAGGAATCTCTAGCCAGACTGTTAAGTTCTAGGACCCCACCCTATAGCGGCCAGCTGGACCAAAGACCTATCTCCAGTGGGCATCAGTGACCCATGAGGAGGAGAAAAAAACCTTGCTGAAGTTTACCCAGGTAGAAAGTAACTATACACATTGAGCTCCAAGACTTTGCAGCAAACTACAATATCTGCAGGAGGTCCCACTGAGATTTGAACTCAGATTCCAGGATTCAAAGTCCTGAGTGCTGCCCATTACACCATGGAACCTGCTCCCATTTTGTTTTCTAGACCCCTGGGTCTCTCGGCTGACTGGTTTGCACTCTGCACTTATTGCTTCCCACCAGCGGCTTCCTCTCGCAGGACTCTCTCTCCTCCTCCAGCGACTGTTGTCCTGCACTATGGGATCCGCGGGTCCTGCCCTGAGTCCCCACATCCCCCTGCTTGGTCTCCATTCCCTGCAGGCTGCAAAAATGTCAGGGGAGGACGCCCCTCCCTTCACTCGGTGCTCCCGCTCATATCGGCCAGCTGCAGCCTCATCTCATGGAACTCGGGCAGCTGTCACTTGATCCGGTTGTACAGTCACAGGATCACTGGCTCCCCAGCCTGGATGCTTTTGTGGAAATCCCACAGGCAACACTGCAGGACTTGGCACCATTGGTTTCTTTGATATTGCGGTGTTTGCCTGACCGCTGGAACAAAGCCGCCAACTCCTCCCTCACCGACTTCCGTCAATCCCTCTGGTTGCCATAGAACCCTCTGATGCTTTCCTGTTCTGCCAACACCGCCAGGCCTCACCCCCCTGCTCCTTTATCTTGCAAGCTCTGGATGTTCAGCTTCCAATGTCCTCTGCCCTGGGTCAGGGACAGGGACAGCTCCAGGCACCAGCGCAGCAAGTGCATGCCTGGGACGGCAAGCTGCAGGGAACGGCCTGCCAGTCACTGTGAGGGTGGCAGTCAGGCTGCCTTCAGCAGCATGCCTGCAGGAAGTCCTCTGGTAATGTGGATGTTGCCTCTCTCCTGATTCCTGAGGAAAGGAACCTTTCCAGGAAATGGCCATGGATTCTAGGAATCTGCATGTGGCTGGTGGAGAAGCACCAGGAATCAATTGGCTCCTGGCACACATGGCAATTTAAAACTGGGTGCCCAGACAGGGGCTTGAACCCTGGATCCTCAGATTAAGAGCTTGATGTGCTACCAACTGAGCTAGTTGAGATCATCTTCCCTGTTCACCCCAAGAGCGAGCAGATAGGCAAAAGAGAGGCAAAAAATGTCCCCAGAACCCCTCCTCTTTTTCTGCACAGCCGCTGACTGTCAGCAGGATTACTCCTCCTCCTCCCTTCTGTGCCTCAGTGTGACTAAATCTCCACACCTAGACAGCCGGTCCATCCGCTGCACCCCAATCCCCCATGCCTGAGCCTCCCTTCCAAAGCCCTGCACCTGGCTCCATAGAATTAAGTCTCACGTGTTGCTGGGAACTCGACTTCTTGTGCCCAGAGAGTCTCAGCCCCCCTCAGTAGATGACCTGAGAAACACAGTGTCTGCCTTTTCCAAAGAAGTGCTTGGAGGGTCTTTTCTTATGTTACCATGTGGCCTAACGGATAAGGCGTCTGAGTGTGGATCAGAAGATTGAGGGTTTGAGTCTCTAGGTGGTTGTGTTTCTGCAGTTTTACTATTGTGCTGAACGTCCTGCTCCCTTCAGGGCTGGAACCTCTTCTTGGCTGCTCAGGCCAATGCTCTGGCTTCAGCTAGAGCCTGGGAAGGAGTTGGGGGTTGGGTGTCACAAAGGCTGCGGCAGGAGCCCCAGGTGCTTCCAGTCTAGCCTTTGCCCTTCCTGACTTACCAAAGAAAGTGGGCGGCAGCCTGGGCTAGCGTGTGCACCTGTCCCTGTGCTGGAGGGTACTTGCTACATAGCGTCTTGGGAGCCTGGGTGTTTCTCTGCTTCTTGCCAGCTTGGGAAAAGCCTCTTGGGGTAAAATCTCCTGGCCCACAGCAAAAGTGAATACCTTGAGTGGGACCAGTCAGAGGCCCCACCATGGGGGCTGGCCCTGGGCCCTGCTTTCCTACTATCTTCTGATGTTGGCTACAGAGCATCAGCAGCCGCTCTGCATGCTGGTGACCTTCAGTGGGTGTTTGGCATGGCAGGGAGCAGCCTGGCTGGGTGTTTTTGTGCCTGTCTGAAGGCCACACCTAGATATGGTCCTGCCCTCAGTTGCTCTGTGGCTTTTAAGCCTTCCCTTGGAGCTGTCAGCACCAGCTGCCCAGAGGAGGAGAGGTGTGTGGGGTCACTTTTACAGATGCCCCTTCCTTGGTACTGCTCTTGCTCAGCTGCACAGAAGAGTTTTCATCCCCAACCCCTGCTTAGCAGCCCTCTGGCACCATTCCTGAGGCTGCCCTGCCTCACTTTCTTCCCACCATGTTGGGAAAGACAGCTCTCATCATTAAAGGTCAGATGGGCCAACTAGGGGCAAGTAAGCCCCTTCTGTGTTTTCCTACTGCAGATCCCAAGGTCAGGAATTCACCTTGGGTGGAGGCACTGCTGTGCTCCCAGAGGGCAAGCCATCTCTGCACAAAGCATAATGACAGGGCCTGCCAAAGCCCAGGATTGAACCAGGGACCTTTAGATCTTCAGTCTAACGCTCTCCCAACTGAGCTACTTTGGCAGTTGCATGACAGTATTTTGGCCTGTTGCTTCTCTATCTGGGATGTTTTTGTCAGCAGTCGCACACAAAAAGGACAGGAAAAGAATGGCTGCTTCACACCCCCACTGGAGGAACCCGGCGCCCTTAGCTGTGGTGAGTAAGAAGTGTCTGTTAGCTGACAGGGCCTGTCCCCCAGGAGCTGGAACAGTAGCTGCCACCTCACCCTTGGCTCCAGGCTGTGAGAAATGCTCATTGCCTGGCTGCATGGGCGGATGTTGCTCCGTGCTCTGGAGAGCGTCTGTATAGGTCTTTCAACCCCCCGTCTTCAATGAGACAGTCTGGTAAGGTCTCAAGTGTCCCCTCCGGCCTGGCAGCTGAGAGTCTGTGCAGACATCAACCCCTCTGCCAGCCCCAGAGCCAGCAGCAGCGCCAGGCCCCCCCCCAGCACCACAGGGGCACTCAATGCACTTGCTGTGGGGAAATGGCTCCTTAGTGTCCAGCTGCTAGAGTGAGAGTCAGGAGAGAGCAGTGTCTGGCTCACCTTGGGGGAGAGAAGAGACCTGATGAGTGCGGATCTCCCTCAGCCTCCCCCGCAATGCTGGTCAGTTGTATTGTCACTGTGATAGTCAGTGCTTCCCTTCAGGGCCGGCCCTAGAGGGGTCCGGGGCAAATCCCATGGAGTCACTGACTTGGCTCCTTTCACACACTAGAGAGAGGAGCAGAACCAGGGTTATGGCTGATCTATGGGGCACTAGGTGAGTGGCAGAGGCTACAGGCACTGAGAGTTTGCCTGACACCTCAGGGACACAGGGGGAGGTGGTGTCCCAGGCATCTCTATGAAAGGAGCAGAAGAGGATTTACTTGGGGTGGGGAGAGACTTGAGAGTGTCTCAGGGGGTTGTACACAGGGAATTGCTCGGATAAGATACTGGCTAAAACACAGGCCTCGCTGTGAGCAGGATTTGAACCTGCACAAAGAAACCCTATTGGATTTCAATTCCGACACCTTAACCACTCAGCCATCACAGCTGAAATGTAAAAGTGCCCCAATGCCAGAGAAACTGGTAAAGAATCACAATGACCAGGTGTGAAGTCATCTGAACTACAGAATTCCCACCGCAAACCTGGCTCCCAAAGCACAGGGGGGATTTGGGTTTGTTCTCTTTGCTTAGCCATGTGCAGTCGCACAGAGAGCGCGTTTAAAAGTCTCCCCTCCCACAGAGCGGGAATAGGAAATTATTCTCAACTTGAAGCCTGATGCGAATGAGGATGTCCGGACCACAGGGCTAGGGACTGACCTTTGCTATAGAAACCAGTGACACACGGAACCAGGCTAAGGAAAATGTTTCCTGGAGTCAATAACTGGATTAGCAGCAGTATTGTGCAGAGAAATGTCTCACAAGAGGAGACAGCGCATTGGTGGTTTGGTAGCAGAAGTCACAGCTACAGCAGGGGAGGTCTAGCTTTGGTTTCTGGCCAACAGAGGAAGGAGTTTTATTATCTCCAAATTTCAGTAGAAAAATTCAGACCCAAACTGTGTGTGGTGGGAGTTTCTCTGGTTTCGTTTGTTTTTCTCATTTGAAATGTCCTTGATCATTTTTCTGGGAAAACAATTTGGACAAGGCAAAGGAAGAGTTAGAACAATTACAAATCTCCATGGGAGTAAAGAGGGTCTCTCAGCACCAGGGGAGAGGTGGAGATTTTCATGGAAGGGAGTTGAGGAGATAAATGAGAGGCTTTTGCTCCAGCAAAGGGAGCGGCTTGGGAGTTTCATTTTTACCAAGTGAATCCCCCCCCCCACACACACACACTGCTTCCCTGCTGCTGCTACCCCAGCTCAAATCTCACTGACACCCCCAGCATGTGACCTACAGCTTTCTCCTGACAAAGCCCTTATCTATCAGAGACAAAATCCCCTCATCTGCCCCTTCTCCCAGCTCAGCCCTCTGCCCCCAGAGCCCAGGACAACCCTGACCTAGCCATGCCGGGGGGTTGGGCTTAATCTTCAAGGTCGAGCACAAAATCTTCAGCCGGGGATGTTTCGCTCCCTTCCCACCTCGGCCCAAGCGGCAAGGGGGAAATGGATGAGACACGCCGGCTGGAAGACACCTCTCTCCCACTTCTCTATAGCCTTCTGTGACGTTATTAATATGAACTGGGACCGTAGGGATCATTGTTGCCACCACTGTTATATATGTGCAGCAAATATTGTGCAAAGGTTGTCGTGTGAGGTGTCTATGACAAGGTTATGATTTGCTGGTTATAATTTTGCTGGCTGTGCGTTCCATTTTTGTATTTGAAGTTATGAATATGGGCTATGTACTTGTATCTCAAATGTATTTGATTCCAAGTAGCCTCAGTGTCATCAGCCCCCAAGTCCTTCAGGAGTCCATAGCAAAGAGACCCCTCCACCCACAATCCTGGACTCCCTGGGAGGTGCCTCCCACACTCCCCCCCAACCCAATGGGGCATCAAGGAATAAAGTGGCAGCATCTGGTGTCAGTGGGGTTCAGTGGCTCAGGCCAGACACCTGAGCTGGGGACCCACCCCCATAGCACTGCTCGAGGGCCTGGGCCCGGAGTGTTCACAGCCCCTTCCTTACCCCTCCGAGCCCAGCCAGGCTCCTCACCTGGAATAAAGCAGAAGCGTCTGTCGGCCTCGCTGCTGTCCAAGTTCCAGGTGCTGCTGTTGTCCCACAGGAAGCGGGCTGAGCTGCTGGGGCTGGGAGAGGGATCCTCCACCTCCTGCCCTGGGAAGGCTGGAAGGTCCCCACTGACCGGGCAGGGCGATGCCTCCTGCTGGAAATCGGGGCTGGGCTCCTGGGGCTGCTGCTGCCCACACAACAAGCCTCGGAACCACCCTGCCCGGTTCTGCACCAGGGCTGGGTCCTGCTTGCCCAGCTGCATCCTGGCCCAGCTCCATTTTGGCCTTGACGGTGCCTCTCCCACCTCGGCGCCTGCACCGGGAGCAGGTTTCCTCTTCCAGAAGGCTGGGCACTTCCACCTCCTGGCCCGGCCGCGAGCTCCTTCCCCGCCATTGGGGAGGGTTGGGCCGCTCGGCTCCTGGGGAAGATGGCAGCTGCTTTCCACAGGCTCTGGGGCCGCCTGCAGAGCCTTCTTCCTGAACATCCTCAGGAGCCTGGCCATCCTGGAACCGAGCGGGGAGCAGATGTGAGTCTGGGGTCAAGGCAGCCTCTCACTAACCAACTTGTTTGGTCTCTCCCCATCCCTGCCCCAGCCAGAGCAGCTCCTCCTCCCCCCACGGGGGAGCAGGGAGTGCAAGCTACACACACTGGCAGGAGTTCATTGCATGATCTGCTCCCCCTCAACCTTCCCCCTCGTCATCCCTGGGGCTGCAAGAACCGGGGAGTCTCGTCCTTTTCGAGCACTGGGGTCAGTCACAAAGACCACTGGTCACTTTGGACAAGCAGCTCCCTCCTGCCAGCCCAGGACACACTCACACTTCCTCCCACCCATTCCCCACCCAGGCTAGAGAAGGAACAGAACTCAGGAGTTCTCCTGGGAAACCATTCCCCACTTCAAAGTCCCTAGACATAGCAAGGCCAGGGCCCCTTCGTTTCCCATTGATTTCCATGCTCAGCAGCTCCCCGGGTCCGGCCCAGCTCAGAGACTCTCAGCCTGGGGAACAGTCTCCCACAAGGGAAGGGCTGGGAGCCCCATTGCTGGGACCTTGCCAAACACGCTGGAGACGGCTCTGGAGAAGCCCCTCCCCAGTCTGAGAGTGAGGGGCTTCTGGGGGCTGTTTGCAAAACTAATGTCCTTTGGGAGAGATTCTCTCCCCCTCTTTCTGCCTCTCCCCAGACAGACAGGGGATGCCACCATGGAGCCCTAATGCCACTCACTTGCTCTGGTGATGAAGCGATGGATGGAGGATGTTCAATGTCATCCCTCGCCCTTCTCCTCACTCTCCAAGCCCAAGACAGGCTGGAGAGGAGGGTGGTGACCTGAGGAGTTACCCTGCCCAGCCAGCAGGCAGGGTGATGACACTGGGCGATCAGCTGGCTGTGAAAACAAGAGTCTGTCTTATTGCCAGGGAAAGGAGAAACTTGGCCAGCAGCAGGGGGTGCAGAACATCACCCTAGTGCAGGGGTGACAGCGCCTCCAGGATCCTGAAATCCCAGCACTTTACACACCTTCCTGGAGCCTCCCAACCCCCCTGGGCTGTCAGAACTGCAACCCCAACCCTACTGATGAGAAACAAACCTGGGGAGGGGAAGCTACTGACTCAGGGTCACACCAAGTGTCAGAAGTATAGATGGGACCCAGCAGTCCTTCTTTCCAGGCCCCTTTGCTAACCACTGCTGCACACTCCCTCCCACAGCTGGCAATTACAAGCAGGCCCTCATGGCCGCTCCCCCTGCCTATGAGAGGGAGTGTGCTCCGCTGGAGACACTGGACCAGGGGACTGGGAGTCAGGACTCCTGAGTTCCATTGATGGGATTTCATACTTTCCCGCTATTGAAAAGTGCTGGGAATCTCCCAGACAAAGCTGCTCTGACAGTGCTAATCAGCATCTGACCATTCAAGGACGGAGCGCACTGCCCAGGAGGAGGAGTGTTTGGCTCTGGGGTTTCACTTCATCCCAGTCTAGAGAGAGGGGCCCAGCCATGGAGTTTGGCTCAAGAAGACCAATTCTCCAGTTTGTTAAGGGCATTTTGAATTCCAGTCCTGTGATCCAAAGTGCTTGGTGTCATTTGCAAATTTTAGAAGCATGCTCTCCACTCCATTTTCCAAATCAGTAATGAAAATATTGAATAGTACCAGACCCCGGACTGATCCCTGCCAGACCCAACAGGTACATCCTCTCTGTTGGACAGCCAGATATGGAGAAGGGCTCTTGGAGTCTGGGCTTTCAACCAGCTCTGCACCCACATCACACTGATTGCATCTAGACCACATTTCCCTGGTTTGCTTGTGAGACTGTCCTACGGGACTGTGTCAAAAGCCTTAGTAACACCAAGCTAGATCCCATCTACTGTCTACCCACCTTCACTAGGCCCGGAACCCTGCCGAAGAAGGAAAGAGGATTGGTTTGGAATGATTTGTTCTTGACAAATCCATGCTCACTAGTCCTAAGAACCAAACTATCCTGTTGGTGCTGCTGACAAACTGATAGTTTAAGAATGTACTCCAGTATCTCTCCAGCTATGGAAGTGAGGCGAGCTAGTAAGTCTCAGAGTTCTCTTTGTTCCCTTTTAAAGATAGGTCCTGTCTTGTTGAAGGGTGGGAAGATGTTCTTCTTCAGGGATCTCAGACGAGAACTGGAGCACAACACCTGGTTTGTTAAGGCCACAAAAACAGAGGCAGGAACCTCTTCTCTCCTCCTGGCAAAGAACCCCAGGTACCTGAGAGATAGGGACACACATCCATGAATGGGCTTTAAAAAGGCAGTGGTTAAAAAGTTTTGCCCCAACCATTTCTTGTTTCCACAGACTAGACATTTTAGCAAACTTCAGAATTCCTTGGTGCTAAACACCGGGAAACTCCCCTTTCTCCTTCACAGAGGGTTTGAACGCCCCTTATATCACCCAGGCTAAGGACTGCCCAGAGTTCGAGAACTGTCCCTGTTCCCATTGGACAGATGGGGAGGAGCCTGAGGTCCAGAGAAGGGAAGTGACCTACCCAAGGGCCTACACAGCAAGGCGGTGGCAGAGCCAGAAAGAGAAGCCACCGGTCCTGACTCCTGTTCTAACAACCAGGAAACCTCCATTCCCCAGAGGCAGGGATAGAGCTCAGGAATTGAGATGGTGGAGAAATTTAATTGAAACCATTTCTATCAGAAAATTCCATTCAGACTAAACCACTTTCTTTCTCGAAATCAAAATAAATGGGATGAAAGTTCTTTGCAAAAATATTTTGTTGCAAAACAAAAGCATCTCCTGTTTGTCAGAGTGTGTTAAATTGCCTCATTGCACACAAAGAGGAGACACTTAGATTACAAACATGAGATAAGATGCTTCACTCTGAGCTAAGTAGTTGCTGCTCTTAACAATTTCAAAATAAAAAAAATACAAATAAAAGAGACTATTTCAGCTAGTCTATTATGTCATAATTTGCTCTGAGCAAAGGTAATAGGACACCTCATATTGTGCACTACCCCTAGTGACACTCTCCAATGGATCCCCATCCTCCACCCACCGAGAGGTAGGTAGAAGCGGATCGTTATTATCCGTACTTGAAAGAGGGAGAAGCTAAGGCTGAGAAAGGAGAATTGACTTGTCTTAGGTCACACAGCCAGCCAGTGGCAGAGTTGGGAATAGGACCCAAGAGCCCTGATTTTCAAACTAACCATCAGATCTTGAATTTCAAACATTGACTGACTTTAGTAAAGTGTTCTCAAATGAGCTGCAGACCAACACTGCACAGTAATTATTCAGCAAGTATTGTAGGAGAACTGCAATGTTAGAGAGAATCATGAACTATTCAGAGACTATTAATGCACTGAAGCAGCAGAATTCATCAAACATATAACTGGTTCTGACTTATTTCCTTGGTCTTCAAAGAGAGCAACAAGGACCTGAGTCTCCTCCCTGTCAATAACCCCCTGCTCAGCCAATCAGGGTAGAGACTGAGAACAGGAGGCCGAGGGTTTTCACCAGAGAGCCCAAAGGATGGCCCAAGTCACCAGTGGGGATCACTGCCCGAGCACTATTTCAGCTCCACATTTCTGGGTGGACCTCCCACAGTGTGTGCTGCGGAGCACTCCCCCGCAACACACACACACACACACACACACCGCTCCTGGTGTTGGGAGGGGAACAGGTGAAAGGACAAAAGAAGAAAGAGACAAAGAGAAAGGAGGGAGGGATGGATGGAGGAAAAGGTGAAACAAAAAGGACAAACCCTAATGTCCCAGTGATTCTAAAGGACAAAATCCCAGGTGCAGAATAAAATTCTGCATCCTTAAACGTGTATTTTCCATGCCTAGATTTCAACTATCAACAGAGAGATCAGACTGAACAGGTTTCAAACCTCGAGGAGGCTCTTACCTTCTAAACAGGGACATCTGTTTTCTAGTAAAATCACAAAAAGGGAAGGAGAAAACTCAAAAGAGGTTCCTCCTGGCGCTCACGTCCATGAACCTGAATACTCTCTCAGTCCTCAAAGAGAGACCTGGAGAAGGAGACTTGCTGAAGCAAAGCCGCAGAGGTCTCTGAGGTTTCCCCGGCCCTTCGCCCCTGTCCTACCTGGCTGATGTTGCATCTTTCTGTGAGGTCACCACCTCCCCACCACCTTTGACCAATAGTGTGAGGTCCTGCAAAAGGCCTTTGTGATGTCACTGCCACACCCCTCCCTTGCTGTGATAATGTCCTGCCCCTGGCCAGGCACTTTGGAGGTTTGAGCTACTCCCTGTGGATCACCCCACTCAAGGAGCATTCGTTCTAGGAAGCAAGCCGGCTAGACAGTAATACATCAGACGCTTCTCCCAGCACTACACTCAGTTTTTCAGAAATTAGTCAACTTTATGGCCAGAAGAGACCATTAGAGCATCTAATCTGACCCCCTGCATAGCGCGGGTCTCCTGTATGACAGAATAGCTACTATTGGGGCAAACACATTGCACAAAGGCATCTACTTTTCATTAAATGACATCAGGAGATGGCAAATCCACCACTTTCCTTGGTAGCTTGTTCCTGTGGTGAATCATCCTCGCTGTTGCATATTTGTGGCTTATTTGTAATATGAATTTGTCTCTTTTCACGTTCCAGCCATTGGGTCTTGTTATGACTTTCTCGGCTAGACTAAAGAGCCCTTTCATACCCAATCTTTTCTCTCCATTAAGGCCCTTCAACACTTCAATGAAGTCACCTTTCAATCTTCTTTTGATAAGCTAAATAGGTTGAGCTCGTTCAATAGCTCACTAGAAGGCATTTTTCTCCAGCCCTCAGAACATTTGTTGGCTCTTTGCTCATCAGAATCCTGAACCCCAACTGGATGTGGTTCTTGTTCTTCTGCACAACATAGCTCCTGGAGAAGAGGGATCTGCAAATGCACATTCATATGATACCTTTATTTAATTGATGAAAACATAAACTAGACACTAAGAGGATTGGAACTGATTTCAGCTGATGGACAGCTTCGCTAGGTTTTTATGCATTTGGACAGTGAAATTTTGAATGTTTACATTCATATCAAGCCCCCCATATAGTGGAGTTCCTGAACATAATGGAGAATGGAAATGAAAATGTTTTCCTTTTTTTTAAAAAAAAGAAAGAAAGTTATAGAAGAACACTGGGGTTTGAAGTGAGGACCACATGAGCTGCAAACAAACTCTCTACCACTGAGCTATATCCCCATGACAACAGGGGCATGGAATCGTGATCTCCAGGTCTTTTAAGGACAAACCCTCCTTCACCATTCCCAGACCACAGATGGTTTTAAAAATGGAGTTTTATTAAACTTCTTAAATGTGGTAAACACCACAGCTTGCACACCCACCGATATAGCTTCTCCCACTGACATAGCTGCCACCTCTTGGGGAAGTGAATCAACTACATCCACAGGAAAACTCCCTCCCCTGAGCATAGAGCAGTGATTCTCAAACTATGTCAGGACCCCAATGTGAGATGTGACCCTGTTTAATGGGGTTGCCAGGGCTGGCATTAGACTTGTTGGTGCCTGGGGCTGAAGCCAAAAGTCTGAGTCCCACCACCCAGGGCTGAATCCCTCAAGCTCTGCTTTTCTCCCTCCCCCAACTGGGTCAGGGCTCAGGCTTTGTCTCCTCTGCCTCTGCTCAGTGTGGAGGGGCTTGGTCCCTCTTTCCAGGGCCATGTAGTAAGATGTTTTTCAGCAGAAGGGGGTTGTAGTGAAAGGAAGTTTGAGAAACCCTGGCAAAGAGCCTCTGAATGTGTCTAGACTTGGCTCGCTGTGGCACCATGGGTTATCAGACACTGAAAATACAGCCATGCAGACACCACACACCAACCTTGCCTAGCAGGCAAGAATCAAACCTCCACAGAGAGATGCCTGTTGTTTTTTAACCCAGCTCCCTAAGCACTCAGCCACAACCACTTAACAAAGGGGCTTTTCTACACTATGGTTCTGGTCTCACTGAAGGGTCATTTCCAATTGTTTGCTCAGACCAGCATTAGGGGAAATGGTGCCCTGGGCAAAACTTGTACTTTGGCACTTCCCCATTGCCCCTGAATGATCCCCACTCCCCCTTTACTGCTAGCTCCTGCAAGCCCAACCCTTGCACCTCCTTCACCCCTAATCTTGCCCCCTCCTGTGCCCCCTTTGTCCTTAACTCCCTGTGCCACCAGCCACTGCCCCTCTTCTGCAGCCCCTTCACATGGTTCCAGTGCTGGGGGCCCTGCACTTGTTCTCCCTTTCCCTGGGCTTTGGCATCACTAGCCCTGCTTAGCAACTAGGGTTCAGTGGTTCCCAAAATGTGGGGCATGACTCCTAGGGGGACACAGAGGAACATTCTTGGGGGCACCTCATGGCCAGCCCCCATGGAGGAAGCACCATTCAGCCTCACTCTGTCCCAGCTCTTCCCCAACCCCACCCTTATCCTGAGGCTCTGGCTTCCAGCTTGGCCTTGACCCCTTTACCCGTCTGCACCTCTCTCTCCAGCAAGCAATAGCCCCACTACCAGCCTCGCTTCTTGACTGCGGCTTCCAAGGGTCCACCGCCATGGTTAAGAGGGCACAGTGTGAAATGCTTGGGGACCACTGGTTTAGGGTGATGTCCTCAATCACTTCTACAAAGTCCAATAAAAGCTATTCCTCATCCACCCACCCACCCCTCCATCAGGACGGACTAGGTATGTTCTGCTGCCCTTCAATCATACAGGAAGGATAATAACATTTCATTCCATTCAATCCTAAAGTGATTTGTAACCCACCACCAGCCAAAACTGGTCATTTTGGGAAAGCAGCCCCATGATGCTGCATACCTAGGCAGAGTAGGTGTGTCTATGCAAACACGGTCTGTTCCTGAAGCCTTTCCCACAGCTGGTCACTAGGTGTGAGGGGGGAGCTCATTCAGCCCCTGCTTCCACTTAGTATTTAAAAACACCTTAGTGTCCCTGTCTCTGCTGGCCTTAGATTTCTCATCTTGTCCATTTCCTGACATCTCAGCTGAGGTGACTGAGTGGTTAAGTCAATAGACTGCTAATCCATTGTGCTCTGCACGCATGGCTTCAAATCTCATCTTCATTGGATGTGTTTAGTCTTCACTCCTCCTTTCTAAACAACCATCTCCCCTGCAAACAAAAGCCTGCTCAGAAACCCCCTTGCTTTAAACAAAATGTCTAAATCTCACATTTCTAAAAATAAAATTCTCTAGTCCTGTATGTCTTAGCTTTTATCTCAAAACGTAACAGCCTCATAATCTCCTCCAAACACACTGAGACCTCCCCAAATTATTAAAATACCCCAGTTCTCAGCAAGGCCATGACAGTGACCCACAGCTAGAGTGTCTAGGCTAAGCTGTTCTGAAGGAGGCAACTCAAACATTTTCTCCCTGATTCCCTTGGCAAGGTCTGATTGGGAAAACAAAATTCCCCAAACTGAAAATCTTCAGCTGAAAAACCAGTACTAGCCATTTGGGGACTTTGGTTTCAATGTATTATTATTATTATCTTCTGATTTATGAATCAGTTTTGTCATCCAGGTGTGTTTCCAGCTGTTGATTTGTGGGGGAGACACGCCAAGCCATGATGTCTTTCCCCTCTTTCATAGTTTCTTCCAACTTTCTAGAAAGCTCCTTTGCTATGATGTGAGGGCGGAGGAGTCTGCAGCTCGACCCTGGCAAAGAGGGGGTGACCACGAGAAGGGGCTGCCACACCAGGGGTTCTTCCTGGAAACCATGGGGGAGCCAAGAGCACACAGGCCTATCAATCCAGAGCCACTTGGGAATTGTGAGGTGATGGCCTATCACCATCTCCTTGAGAAGGACATTGTGATCCTGTACACAAACAGGGTTACGCATGGGAAAGTTCACCAAGGTACAGTTAATCGTGAGTGGGAGGAGAAGGATACGTCTGAAGAGCAGATTCCTGACCCAGATGGGGCTACAAAAGTATCTGGGAGCAGCTGGAGAAGCAGCCAGACATCCCCGAGAGTCTGGTCTCCAAATAGAAGATGGTTTTCACGATCGGGTTCCCCATCAGGGGATCGAAGACGTATGGGATGGGAGAAGAGCCTGAGAGTGCGAGAGGATTGTGAGAACAAGAGCCTGAGGAAAAGCTGCAGGAGAAGCAGCAGCACCATGGACTGGGGATGGTGGAGCAGAGAGACATAGGGGGCTGCCCAAGGGTCAGTGGGGAAACACGCCTGGGGTGTCAAGACTCTGGGACAGAGAAAACTGTGGTGGTGCATCCGCAGATGCTGAGGAGCTGTGGGACCTGGATGAAGGTCCCCATTGTGAAGCCCCCTGTCCTGCATATGGCCTGGATCCCTATGCAGACCCAGGAGGGGTCTGGCTGGCTGGTTGTTTGGGTTTTCCAGGGTATTGGCTGGGAGGCCCTGTTGGGGGGTGACTGTGTCTCTTTGGGACAGGATCCAGGCCCTGCTCCTGTAACGGAGAGGGTTTGAATTCAAATCCAGGGAACCAACTGGGTAAGACGGAAATGGTCAGTGAAAATGCAAATGACGTGGCTGGCAGGGGGGATTGGCTGTTGGGCTCAGGATACCTGGCTACCTGTAACCAGCTCCCTAGGGCTGAGTGGCAGGGAGAGATGCTCCCCGCCCTCCTGCACATCGGAGAGGGGGATCACACTGGCTCTGAGGCTGTGACCAAAGCAAGGAGCTCGCTGCCTGCCCCCACTCGAACCGCCACTCCCTAGGCCCCTCCCAGAGCTGGGGAGGAAAGCCAGTGCCCTGCCCTTACTGGAACCGTCACTTTGCAGGCCCTTCCCAGAGCTGGGGAGGGAAGGCAACGCCCCAACCCCGCTCGAACCGCTACTCCCCAGGCACCTTCCAGAGCTGGGGAAGGAAGCCAGCGCCTCGACCCGCACGAACGGACACTCCCCAGTCCCCTGGCGGAGCTGGGAAGGGAACCAAGCGCCCCGCCCCTGCAGGAAAGACCGCGTCCCAGTCCCCTCTCAGAGCTGGGAGGGGAACCCAGCGCACCAGCCCCGCAGGAACGGCCATTCCCGTCGCAGAGATGGGGAGGGAAAGCAGTGCCCCGCCCCTGCTGGAATGGTGGCCCCACAGTCCATTCGCAGAGGTGGGGAGGGAAGGTAGTGCCCCGACCCTCAAGAAACGGCCGCTCCCCAGTCTTCTGGAAGAGCTGGGGAGGGAACCCAGCGCCTCGACTCTGTAGGAACGGCCGCTCCCCAGTCCCCTGGTAGTGCTGGGGAGGGACTGCACTGCCCTGCCCCAGCAGGAACGGCCACTACCCAGTTCCCTCGCACACCTGTAGAGGGAACCCAGCGCTCTGCCCCCTCAGGAATGGCAGCTCCCCAGTACCTTGGCAGGGGTGGGGAGGGAGGGCAACCCCCCGCACCAGCCGGAATGGCCGTTCCACAGTCCCCTCGCAGAGCTGGGAAGGGAACCCAGCGCCCCACCCCCTCATTAACGGCCGCTCCTCAGTCCCCTCGCAGAGCTTGGGAGGGATCCCAGCACCCAGCCCCCGCTTGAACTGCTGTTGCTCAGTCGCCTGGCAGAGCTGGGGAGGGGAGCCAGTGCCCCGCCCCCGCCCCAACGGCCGACGCCCACTGCCCTCGCAAAGCTGGAGAGGGAGGACAGCTCCCCGCCCCCGCTGGAGCCACCACTCCTCAGGCCCCTCCAAGAGCTGGGGAAGGAAGCCAGCGCCCCACCCCCACTCGAACCGCCAATCAACAGGTCCTACCCAGAGCTGGCGAGAGAAGCCAGCACCCTGCCCCCGCTGGAACCGCCGCTCCCCATGCCCCTCTAATAGCTGGGGAGGGGAACCCAGCGCCCCACCCCCGCAGGAACCGCCGCTCCCCATGCCCCTCTAATAGCTGCGGAGGGGAACCCAGCGCCCCGCCCCCGCAGGAGTGGCCGCTCCTCAGTCCCTCGCAGAGCTGGGGAGGGAAGGCAGCGCCCCTCCCCCACTGGAGCCACCACTCCCCAGGCTTCTCCCAGAGGTGGGGAGCGAAACCAGTGCCCCGCCCCCGCTCGAACCGCCACTCTTCAGGCCCCTCTCAGAACAGCTGGTGCTCTGCCCCTGCTCTAATCGCCACTCCACAGGCCCCTTCCAGAGTTGGGGAGGGAGCCCAGAGACCTGCCCCCGATCAAACCGCCACCCCCCAGGCCTCTACCACAGCTGGGAAGGGATGCAAGCTCCCCGCCCCCTCTTGAACCGCCACACGTCAGGCCTCTACCAGAGCTGGGGATGGAATCCACCGCTCTGCTCCCACTCGAACCGCCACTCCTCACTCCCCTCCCAGAGCAGGGGAGGGATCCCAGCCCCCCCCCCCGCTGTAACCGCCTCTCTCCAGGCCCCTCCCAGAGCTGGGGAGGGAAGCCAGCGCCCTGCCCCCGCTCTTACCAATTCTCCCCAGGCCCCTCCCAACCATTGGGGTGATCTGCCGAGGGATCCCTCCTTGGAGAAGCTGAGGGAACTTGCTGGCCACAACTCTGCAAACCCCCTTGGGGAAGGCTGCAGGGACAGAGTCCTGCGGGAGAAGGGATTCCTGACCGGGAATGGGCTCCCCAACGGGAAGTAAAACTGGAGGGAATCGGGAGGCAGCTGGTGATGCCCCAGGAATCCACAGGGTTCTTCCCTTTCGAGCTGCTGGATGGGAGGAGAGTGAGGGAACCCCTGAACCTGGAAGGGGGAGGATTGGGAGGAGAAGGGGGAAGACCCCCTGGGGGATCTCTTCCCTGAGGTGGGACCCAATCTCTCCATGAGGTGTTCCCTGTTCAGAGTCACTGGGAAAGCAGCCCAGAACCTGGAGAGAGAGGTCAAGGACCTGCTGCTTTAGATGGCATCCAGCCATTCAACAGCCCATTGGCCTCACCTGTGGGGCGGATCCCCAAGGGAGACAGGATGATCTGGTTTAGTGGGGACCATCGATACCTTAAAGCCATCACAGTGTCCAATGCCTACCCCATCCCTAGGCCTGGGGAGATTCTAGAGAAGCTGAGGGGAATGGAGAACATGGCCCTGGCATACAATGACGTGTGTCTTTAGCCAGACCTGGGAGGAACAGGTGTCCCAGGTGAAGAGGGGGCTGGGATGCCTCAAGGAGGCAGGACTGATGGTAAAAGCTGAAAAGTGTAAGGTGGGGACTGCAAAGGTGTTGAATCTGGGCCAATAGGTGGGGAGCGGCTGCCCAAACCTAAAACTGGCCAAAAGCCAAGAGGGGGAGCTCTGACCCAAGAAAGCCCCAATCACAGCCCAGAGTGCTGGGAAAAGAGCCAATCTCAGTTTGAACCCCAGGGGTATTGGGGTGGCAAAAGGGTTCAGGCTGCATAATCCTTCCCACATGCAGCCTGCTAGTGCCATCAAGCACACCCGACCTAAGACCCCCCCTGCTGATCACCGCCCCTTGCAGAGACCCCCCTGGAAGCACCTCTCAGACCGCTCCACTCATTCCTTCCCCCTGCAGAGACCCCCCAAGCCAGACTGTCTCAGACCCCCCCGTTCAGCCCCGCCTGCTGGGATCCCCCAGCCAGCGCCTCTCAGACCCCCCTGCTCATCCTCTCCCCCCACAGAGACCTCACAGACAGCGCCTCTCAGACCCCTGCCCCCCGGCACCTTCCCACAAACTCTTGTGTCTCACACCCTCCCCAGCGTGTCCCACCCCTCCCTGGTCTACTTCGCCCCCCACCCCATCTGCGTCCAAGTGCCTCCGACCACACCTCCAGCCCCCCCGGCCTTGTGAAATGCCCCCTGTCTGGGTCCGACCTGCCCCCTTGCCCCTTGACTTGCCCCACCTCAGGATCCAACCACCCCCCGACCCACATCCTGCCCCTTCAGGTCTAACCACCCCGCATCCCACAACCCCAGATCCGACCGGCCCCTGCGTCCCGCCCCCCCTCGCATCTGATCGTTCCCCATCCCCCCTGTCCTGCTCCACACTCCCTTCAGGTACGTTCTGTCACAGACTCACAGATCGTGCCCACTCGTGGCCCCATGTGGTCCGTGGGGGGTGCCCCTTTCAGTGTGACAGCCCTTCTCGGGGGTCGACTCTCACTCTGGATCAGGCCCCTCCACATCCTGGAGCCACACCTCTCTGAGCTTTAGCACTTCTGTCTCTGCAGTGGGCCCCCTCAGGGAGTCCACATGCTCTGGACCCCCCGGGCCTCCTCACCCCTGAAGAGGTTGATGCCTCCTGTTCTCTAGCCTGGAGTGACTCTCAGCCAGCATAAAACAGGAGGGTTTATTGAGAGTTGAACTCAGCACAGGAAACTCTCAGGGCCTCAGCCTTTGCCTCCCTTAGCTCAGCACATCCCAGTCTCCCTGCAGCCAGGTGGTGTGACGAACTTGGACTGTTCTTACTGTGGTCTGTGAATACTGTGTTGGTGCCTCAGTGTCCCCATGGCAGTTCTTAAGTATCTAGCAAAGCAAAGGGCCAGTTCACCAAAATGCCTGGCACTCTATCTCCTAGCCACTGATGGCCTGGGTCCCTCCTCTGCAAAGGTGCCAGCTGAAAGTGTTGGAGACAAAGGGATCAGATGACCTCCTGGCCCGGGGAAAGTAACTGAGAGAGAAGGAAGGGCTGGAGGGGGTTTGGCAGTCTGGAGCTGGCTGGGGGAGGAAGGGAAGGTCAGACATTGCTCTGAGCCCCCACCCAAATGGGGCTGTGGTGCTCCTGGGGCCCCAAGATGGACCTAACTGGGGTGATCCTGTTGTCTGGGCCTGCCAGACCTGTCTTGGACTGTGTTCCTGGCGTCTAAACAAACCTTCTGCTTTACTGGCTGGCTGAGAGTCCTGGTGAATTGCAGGAAAAGGGGTGCAGGGCCCCAACTCCTCCACACTCCGTGACAGCTGGTGGCAGTGGTGGGATTTACTGCACCTCATGGACGGCGCTTCCTGTAGTAAGTGACTGGGGAGAAGTAAACAAAGGGGGACTGACAAGGACCAGAGAGAGACAGGGTCAGGGGGTGATTAACCACTGGGAGTGTGTGACCAGAGAGAAGGACTTTGCAGTAACAGTGTCCCCCGGGGGGATTGCAGGAGCGGTCCGAGGGGCAGAGGAGTTTGCAGCTTGACCCTGGCAGAGAGGGGGTGACCGGAAAAAGGGCTGGTGCACGAGGGGTCTCCCTGGAACCGGTGGAAGCTGAGAGCACAGGCCAGCGAGTGGCCAGCAGGAAGATATGTGCTAAGCGCCTTAAGAAAGACCTGGTGGAGCTGTGCAAGCAGAGGGGGCTGTGCATTGGGAGGTCCACCAAAGAACAGCTAATTGCCCAGCTGGAGGAGGAGGATCGCTCGGGTGAAAGGAGCTCGGTCCATGAGGGAAGCTGCCCAGCAGACGCAGCGTGGGCCCAGGGGCCTGACATGGCTGGGAGAGGGCAGACTGCTGCCGAGGACACCCCAAGACCCTGCCCACCTATAGCTAGGAAAGAGGTTGGGGGAAGCCCAGTGAATACCGAGGGCACCCTGACCCCGGTGGCCAGCAGGGGATAGTCCTGGCGGAGCTCCCCATCCCTGGAATGGATGTGGATGCAACATGACAGGGAGCTGAGACGAGAAGAGCTCGAGTTAAGGAGGCAAGAACTGAAGGAGTGGGACAACCAGCGTAAACATGAGAGGTCTGGCCAAGCAACGCCAGGGGTGCCCTGGTCGTGACCCGTAGTCAGAGTCAGCGAAGGGCACTGCACCCTGACAACACGGAAGGTACTGTGCCTGAGGTGCAGGACCCTAACCTGCTGGGGAGGGAACGCCCAGGGACACGGCTCAGAGAGGCTGAGACCTCAGACTCAGCCGACGAGAGAGAGCAGGTCTCCATCCTTGTCCCAGCTGCTGAGTTCCAGGCCAAGTTGCAGAAAGATCCCTCCTTGCGGAGGCCAAGGGACATGGATAACCTGAGTGCTGTTCAGTCCATGAGGAGAGGTTACAAGGAGAGGTTCCTATGAGAGAGGTGGCTTCCCTCCCCAGCTCTGGTAGGGGTCTGGAGAGTGGTGGTTCAAGCAGGGGTGGGGCACTGGCTTCCCTCCCCAGCTCTGGGATGGGATTCGGGTGTGGCGGTTCCAGGAAGGGCAGGGCGCTGGCTTCCCTGCCCAGCTCTGCAAGGGGCCTGGCAAGTGGCGGTTCGAGCGGGGGAGGGACATTGCCTTCCCTCCCCAGCTCTGGGAGGGGCGTGGGGTGTCGCCGTTCGAGCGGGGGCGAGACGCTGGCTTCCCTCCCCAACTGTGGTTGGCACTTAGGGAATGATGGTTCGAGTGGGGGCAGGCAGCGAGCTCCTTGCTTTGGTCACAGCATCAGAGCCAGCGTGAGCCCCCTCTCCGGTGTGCAGGGGGGGTGGGGAGCATCTCTCCCTCCCACTCAGCCCCAGGGGGCTGGTTACAGGTAGGCAGGTACCCTGAGCCCAGCAGCCCTTCCTCCCTGCCAGCCACGTCGTTTTCATTTTTACTGACCATTTCCATCCTAGCCAATTGATTCCCTGTATTTGAATTCAAACCCTCGGCCGTTACAGGAGCAGGGCCTGGATCCTGTGCCAAAGAGACACGCTCATCCCCCAACAGGGCCTCCCAGACGATATCCTGGAGAACCCCAACAACCAGCCAGCCAGAACCCTCCTGAGTCTGCACAGGGATCCGGACCATAGGCAGGACGAGGGGCTTCATCCTGGGGACCTTCACCCAGGTCCCACAGCTCCTCAGCATCTGCGGATGCACCACCACAGTTTTCTCTGTCCCAGAGTCTTGACACCCCAGGCGTGTTTCCCCACTGACCCTTGGGCGGCCCCCTATGTCTCTCTGCTCCACCATCCCCAGTCCATGGTGCTGCTGCTTCTCCTGCAGCTTTTCATCAGACTCTTGCTCTCTCTTACGATCCTCTTGCTCTCTCGGACTCTGCTCCCATCCCATCCGTCTCCGATCCCCTGATGGGGAACCCGATCGTGAAAACCATCATCTGGTTGGGGATCAGACTCTAGGGGATGCCTGGCTGCTTCTCCAGCTGCTCCCAAATCCTCTTGTAGCTCCATCTGGGTCAGGAATCTGCTCCTCAGAGGGGTCCTTCTCCAACTCACGATTAACTGTGCCTTGGTGAACTTCCCCATGCGTCACCCTCTCTTTGTGCACAGGATCACAATGTCCTTCTACAGGAGATGGTGATAGGCCATCACCTCACCGTTCCCAAGTGGCTCTGGACTCACAGGCCTGTGTGCTCTTTACTCCCCATGGTTTCCAGGAAGAACCCCTGGTGTGCCAGCCCTTCTCTTAATCAGCACCTCTTTGCCAGGGTCGAGCTGCAGACTCCTCTGCCCCTGGGACTGCTCCTGCAATCCCCAGAGGGACCCTGCTACTGCAAAAATCCTCTCTCCCCGGGCAGAGTGGCAAGCTCCTCCGCCCCTGAGACTGCTCACTGCAGTCCTCAAGGGGACCCCGTTACTCCAACAGTCCTTCTCGCTGGTCACACACTCCCAGAGGTTAACCGCTCCCTGAAACCATCCATCTCTGAGCCTTCAGCACACCTGGTCGTCATTATCCCCCCTTTGTTTTACTGCTCCCCAGTCACTTACTTCAAGCAGCACCATTCACGGGGTGCAGTACATCCCACCTCTGCCACCAGTTGTCACGGAGTCCCCAGGCGATGCTCTGGTACTGCGCCCCACAAAGCCAATCAGGACTTTGACGAGCCTCCTCTCCCTTGGAACAGACATTTTTAGGGCAAGAAGCTCACACGTCTTCACCTCTTGGGTCTTTCCTTGGAGGATTTAGCATCCTCTGACACTCTGTGCTCTTCCCCCAGCGTGTCCGCCCAGGCAAGGTCCATTCTGGGGGGGTATCAAGGTTTTTTCCCCACTTTGAACTTTAGCGTCCAAAAAGTGGGGACCTGCATGATCACTTTTAATCTTAATTACCAGCTTAAATTTGGTACGGTGGCACCAGCCAAAAATATCGTGTTTGGCACATTTTCTGTTCCCCCAAAACATTCCCTGGGGAACCCGAGACCCAAACTCCTTGGATCTGAACACAAGGAGAAATTAGCCTTCCCCCTTCTCTTTTTTCCCCCAGACTTTCCCTTCCCTGGGTTACTCTGAGAGGCTACACTGATCCAAACTCCTTGGATCTTAAAACAAAGAGGAATTAACCTTCCCCCCGTCCTTTTCCCCCCACCAATCTCTGGTGCGTTCAGACCCAATCTCCTTGGGTCTTAAAACAAGGGGAAAAATCAATCAGGTTCTTAAAAAAGAAAGCTTTTAATTAAAGAAAGAAAAGGTTAAAATTATCTCTGTAAAATTAGGATGGAAAATGTTTTACAGGGTATTCAGATTTATATAGCCTAGAGAGACCTCCCCCATCCCCAGCCTGTGATTCAAAGTTACAGCAAACAGAAATAAAAATCCTTCCAGCAAAAGACACATTTACAAGTTAAGAAAACAAACATAAGACTAATCCACGATTCCTGGCTATACTTACTATTTTGAAACATGAGAGACTGATTCGGAAAGATTGGAGAAAACCTGGTTGCACATCTAGTCACTCTTTGCCACAAGAGTGAACAAAGAATAAAACAAACAGAACAACAAAAACGTCCCTCCACCAAGATTTGAAAGTATGCTGTCCCCCGATCGGTCCTTTGGTCAGGTGTCAGCCAGGTTCATTGTAAAAGTGACATTAACCCTTAACCCTCTGTTTATGACAGGAGGGAAGCCAGCACCCTGCCCCCGCTGGAACCGCCACTCCCCAGGCCCCTCCCAGAGCTGGGAAGGGAAGTCAGTGCCCTGCACCCGCTGGAATTTCATCTCCACTGTCCCCTTCTAGAGTTGGTTCGGGAACACAGCACCCCGCCCCAGCTAGAATGGCCACTCCCCAGTCCCCTCGCAGAGCTGGGGAGGGGAGACAGAGCCCTGCCCCTTCAGGAACAGCTGCTCCCCAGTCTCCTGGCAGAGCCGGGGAGGGAACCCAGCGCCCCTCCTCCGCAGGAACGACTGCTGCCCACTACTCTCACAGAGCTGGAGAGGGAAGGCAGCGCCCCTCCCGTGCTGGAACAGTTACTCCCCAGTCCCATCACAGAGCTGGGGTGGGAACGCAGTGCCCCGCCCCCGGAGGAACGGCTGGTCCCCAGTCCGCTCGCAGAACCATGGAGAGAACCCAGCGCCCTGTCCCCTCAGAAACGGCCACTCCCCAGTCCCCTGGCAGAGCTGGGGAGAACCCAGCATCCCGACCCCGCGGGAATGGCGGCTCATCAGTCCCCCCATCACAGAGCGGGGGAGGGAAGGCAGCGCCCCGCCCCCGCAGGAACCACCGCTCCCCAGTCCCCTCGCTGAGCTGAGGAGAAAACCCAGCGCCCGCCCCCCCACTTGAACGGTTGCTTTCCAGTCCCCTAGCAGAGCTGGGAAGGGAAACTAGCGCCCCGCCCCTCAGGAACGGCCGCTCCCCAGTCCCCTCGCAGAGCTGGAGAGGGAACCCAGCACCCCGCCCCCGCAGGAACGGCTTCTCCCCAGTACCCTCATGTGACGAACTGGGAATGTTCTTAATGTTTTCTCTGAGTACTGTGTTGGTGCCTCAGTGTCCCCATGGCAGTTCTTAAGTATCTGGCAGAGAAAAGGGTCAGTGTACCTAAGTGCCTGACACTCTGTCTCCTAGCAATTTATGGCCTGGGCCCCTCCCCTGCAGAGGTGCCAACTGAAGGTGTTGGAGACAAAGAGATTAGGTGACCTCCTGTCCCTGAAAAGGAACTGAGCAGAGAAGAGGAGCTGGAGGGAGTTGTTAGGCTGGAGCTGGCTGAGGGCGGACATGGGGGTCTGGTCACTGCCCCTCAGAATGGACCTGGCTGAGGGGTCCGGTTCGCTGTATCTACAAGCTTTATTTTAGACCCTGTTCCTGTCATCTAATAAATCCCTGTTTTACTGGCTGGCTGAGAGTCACGTCTGACTGCAAAGTAGGGGTGCAGGGCCCTGTGGCTTCCCCAGGACCCTGCTGGGGCAGGATCACTGTGGGAAGCGCACGGAGGGGTAGAGAATGCTGAATGCTCCAAGGAGAGACCAAGGAGGTAAAGACGTGTGAGCTTCTTGCCCTGAACAAGTCTGCTCCAAGGGAGAGGAGGCTCCTCAAAGTCCTGACTGGCTTTGTGGGGAGCAGTTCCAGAGCATCACCCGGTGACTCCGTGACAACTGGTGGCAGAGGTGGGATGTATTGCACCCCGTGAATGGCGCTGCTTGCAGAAAGTGACTGGGGAGCAGTAAAACAAAGGGGGGATAATGAGGACCAGGTATGCTGAAAGCTTAGAGAGGGACGGTTTCAGGGGGCGGTTAACCTCTGGAAGTGTGTGACCAGCGAGAAGGACTGTTGGAGTAATGGGTTCCCCTTGAGGACTGCAGTGAGCAGTCTCAGGGGCGGAGGAGCTTGCCACTCTGTCCGGGGAGAGAGGATTTTTGCAGTAGCAGGGTCCCTCTGGGGATTGCAGGAGCAGTCCCAGGGGCAGAGGAGTCTGCAGCTCGACCCTGGCAAAGAGGTGGTGATCACGAGAAGGGGCTGGCACACCAGGGGTTCTTCCTGGAAACCATGGGGGAGCCAAGAGCACACAGGTCTGTGAGTCCAGAGCCACTTGGGAACGGTGAAGTGATGTCCTATCACCATCTCCTGTAGAAGGACATTGTGATCCTGTGCACAAAGAGAGGGTTACGCACGGGGAAGTTCACCAAGGCACAGTTAATAGTCCAGTTGGAGGAGGAGGACCACTCTGAGGAGCAAATTCCTCACCCAGATGGGGCTACAAGAGGATCTGGGAGCAGCTGGAGCAGCAGCCAGGCATTCCCGAGAGTCTGGTCCCCACCCAGAAGAGAGTCTTCACGATCGGGTTCCCCATCAGTGGATTGGAGACAGATGGGATTGAAGCAGATTGTGAGAGAGCTAAACGACCTTGAGAGGGAGCAAAAGGCTAAGGAAAAGCTGCAGGAGAAGCATCAGCACCATGGACTGGTGATGGTGGAGTGGAGAGACAGGAGGCTGCCCAGGGGTCAGTGGGGAAACACGCCTGCGGGCCGAGACACTGGGATAGAGAGAACTGTGGTGGTGCAGCCCCAGATGCTGAGGGACTGTGGGACTTGGGTAAAGGTCCTTGAGGTTAAGCCCCTCGCCCTGCCTCTGTCCCAGATCCCTGTGGAGACCCAGGAGGGGTTGGGCTGGCTGGTCATTGGGGTTCTCCAGGATATCGGCTGGAAGGCCCTGTTGGGGGGTTACTGTCTCCCCTTGGGACAGGATCCAGGCCCCGCTCCTGTAAGGGCTGAGGGTTTGAATTCAAATCCAGGGAACCAATTGGCTAGGATGGAAATGGTCAGTGAAAATGCAAATGACGTGGCTGGCAGGGGGGAGCGACTGCTGGGCTTAGGATACCTGCCTACCTATAACCAGCCCCCTAGGGCTGAGTGGGAGGGAGAGATGCTCCCCGCTCCCCTGCACACCGGAGAGGGAGCTCACGCTGGCTCTGATGCTGGGACCAGAGCAGAGAGCTCGCTGCCTGTCCCCACTGGGACAGCAAGGGCAGCGCTGAGCACAAGGGGAGCTGAGACCCCAGCTGAGTGCGGGGACACCCAGGCAGGGCAGGTTGGCTGCCAACCAAGTTTGCCTGGTCCAGACATGCTGCTGGGAAGTGATTACACAGCAGAGAGCGAGCTGTCAGGGACAAGGCTCAGGGGGATTGTAACCCCAGGCCCAGCCAGTGAGAGGGAGAAGGTCCCATTCCCTGCCCCAGCAGCTGAATCCCAGACTGAGATGCAGAGGGATCCCTCCTTGGAGAAGCTAAGGGAACTTGCTGGCCACAGCGCTGCAAACCCCCTTGGGGAAGGCTGCAGGGACAGAGTCCTGTGGGTGACGGGATTCCTGTACTGGGAATGGGCTCCCCAAGGGGAAGTAGAACTGGGGGGAATCAGGAGGCAGCCCCAGAAATCCACTGGGTTCTTCCCTCTCAAGCTGCTGAATGGGAGAATAGTGAGGGGACCCCTGGACCTAGAAGGGGAGAATTGGGAGGAGAAGGGGGAAGACCCCCTAGTGGATCTCTTCCCTGAAGTGGGAGCCAATCTCCCCATCAGGTGTTCCCCTTTCAAAGTCACTGAAAAAGCAACCCAGATCCTGGAAAAAGAGGTAAAAAAGATCCAGGCTTTAGATGGGATCCATCTGTTTTACAGCCCATGGGCCTCACCAGTGGGGCTGATCCCCAAGGGAGACAAAATAATCTGGTTTTATGGGGGCTATGAGAAGCTTAAAGCCATCACAGTGTCCGATGCCGACCCCATGCCTAGGCCTCGGGAGATTTTAGACAAGCAGAGGGTGATGAAGAACTTGGCCCTGGCAGACACTGATAACGTGCATCTTTAGCCAAACCAGATGTCCCAGGTGAAGAGGGGACTGGGCTGCCTCAAGGAGGTGGGACTGACGGTAAAAGCTGGAAAGTGTAAGGTGGGAACGGCAGAGGTGTTGTATCTGGGCCACAAGGTGGAAAGCGGATGCCCAAGCCCAGAGCTGGCCAAGGCAAAGATGGGAGCTCTTAACCAAGAGAGCCCGAATCGCAGCCCAGAGTTCTGGGAGAAAACACTGTCCTAGATTGAACCCCAGGGGTATTGGGGTAGCAAAAGGGTTCAAGCCGCATAAACCTTCCCACATGCAGTCTGCGAGTGCCATCAAGCACGCTCAACCTAAGGGAGGGCGTGAGACTGAACTGTCCTGGTGTAACTCACACCGAGGAATGGGAGAGATGCTGGGGCATCCATGGGAACGTTGGTGAGTTCAAACTTCCCCAGGTCACTGGCTGGAGTGACCTGGCTCAGTTCGGTCTCAAACGGGGGAGAGATGTGATGAACTGGGAATGTTCTTAATGTTTTCTCTGGTGCCTCAGTGTCCCCTAGGCAGTTCTTAAGTATCTGGCAGAGCAAAGGGCCAGTGCACCTAAATGCCTGACACTCTGTCTCCTAGCAACTTATGGCCTGGGCCTCTCCCCTGCAAACGTGTCAACTGAAGGAGTTGGAGACAAAGAGATCAGGTGACCTCCTGGCCCGAAAATGGAACTGAACAGAGAAGAGGGGCTGGAGGAGGTTGTTATAGATTCATAGATTCATAGATTCTAGGGTCAGAAGGGACCAATGTGATCATCTAGTCCGACCCCCTGCACAAACCAGGCCACAGAACCCTACCCATCTACTTCTATAACAAACTCCTAACCTATGCCTGAGTTATTGGAGTCTTCAAATTGTGGTCTGAAGACCTCAAGCTGCAGAGAATCCACCAGCAAGTGACCCATGCCTCACACTGCAGGGGAAGACGAAAAACCTCCAGGGCCTCTGCCAATCTGCCCTGGAGGAAAATTCCTTCCCGACCCCAAATATGGCGATCAGCTAAACCCTGAGCATGTGGACAAGACTCACCAGCCAGCACTCAGGAAAGAATTCTCTGCAGTAACTCAGATCCCATCCCATCACCAACCACTGGGCATACTTATCTGGCGATAATCAAAGATCAATTGCCAAAATTAGGCTCTCTCATCATACCATCCCTTCCATAAACTTATCAAGCTTAATCTTAAAGCCAGATATGTCTTTTGCCCCCACTACTCCCTTTGGAAGGCTGTTCCAGAACTTCACTCCTCTAATGGTTAGAAACCTTCGTCTAATTTCAAGTCTAAACTTCCTAGTGTCCAATTTATACCCATTCGTTCTTGTGTCTACATTGGTACTAAGCTTAAATAATTTCTCTCCCTCCCTAATATTAATCCCTCTGATATATTTATAAAGAGCAAGCATATCCCCACTCAGCCTTCTTTTGGCTAGACTAAACAAGCCAAGCTCTTTGAGTCTCCTTTCATATGACAGGTTTTGCATTCCTCGGATCATCCTAGTAGCCCGTCTCTGAACCTGTTCCAGTGTGAATTCATGCTTCTTAAACATGGGAGACCAGAAATGCACACAGTATTCCAGGTGGGATCTCACCAGCACCTTATATAACGTTACTAACACCTCCTTTACTTTGCTGGAAATACCTCGCCTAATGCATCCTAAAACCACATTAGCTTTTTTTAACGGCCATATCACATTGGCGGCTCATAATCATCCTGTGATCTACCAATACCCTAAGGTCCTTCTCCTTCTCTGTTGCTTCCAACTGATGCGTCCCCAATCTATATCTAAAGTTCTTATTATTAATCCCTAAGTGCATGACCTTGCACTTTTCACTATTAAATTTCATCCTATTACTATTACTCCAGTTTACAAGGTCGTCCAGATCTTCCTGTATGATATCCCAGTCCTTCTCCGTGTTAGCAATACCCCCCAGCTTCGTGTTATCCACGAACTTTATTAGCACATTCCCGCTTTTTGTGCCAAGGTCGGTAATAAAAAGGTTAAATAAGATTGGTCCCAGAACCGATCCTTGAGGAACTCCACTAGTAACCTCCTTCCAGCCTGACACTTCACCCTTCAGTATGACCAGTTGTAGTCTCCCATTTAATCAGTTCCTTATCCACCTTTCAATTCTCATATTGATCCCCATCTTTTCCAATTTGACTAATAATTCCGCATGTGGAACCGTATCAAATGCTTTACTGAAATGGAGGTAAATTAGGTCTACTGCATTTCCTTTGTCTAAATAGTCTGTCACCTTCTCAAAGAAGGAGATCAGGTTGGTTTTTGCACGATCTACCTTTAGTAAAACCATGTTGTACTTTGTCCCAATTACCATTGACCTCAATGTCCTTACCTACTTTCTCCTTCAAATTTTTTTCCAAGACCTTACATACTACAGATGTCAAACTAACAGGCCTATAGTTACTCGGATCACTCTTTCTCTTTCTGTTAGGCTGGAGATGGCTGAGGGAGGACGTGGGGGTCTGGTTCACTGCCCCTCAGGATGGACCTGGCTGAGGGGTTCGGTTTGCTGTACTTACAAGCTTAATTTTAGACCCTTTTCCTGTCATCAAATAAACTCCTGTTTTACTGGCTGGCTGAGAGTCACATCTGACTGGAAAGTGGGGGTGCAGGACCCTGTGGCTTCCTCAGGACCCTGCTGGGGGGGACTTGCTGTGGGAAGCGCACGGAGGGGCAGAGGATGCTGAACGCTCCAAGGAGAGACAAAGGTGGTAAAGACGTGAGCTTCTTGCCCTGAACAAGTCTGCTCCAAGGGAGAGGAGGCTTCCCAAAGTCCTGCCTGGCTTTGTGGGGAGCAGTTCCAGAGCATCGCCCAGGGACTCCGTGAAACCTCGCAGAGCTGGGGAGAGAAGGTAGCGCCTCTCCCCCGCTTTAACGGCTGCTCCCCAGTCCCCTGGTAGAGCTAGGAAGGGAACCCAGCACCCCAACTTCGCTTGAACGGCCACACCCCAGTCCCCTCACAGAGCTGCGGAGAGGAGACAACGCCCCGCCCCCACAGGAACAGCCGCTCCCCAATCCCCTCGCAGAGCTGGGGAGGGAAGGCAGCGCACCGTCCCCGCAGGAATGGCCGCTCCCCAGTCCCCTCGCAGACCTCGGGAGGGAACCCAGCACCCTGCCCCCCTGGAGCGGACGCTCCCCAGTTCCCTGGCAGAGCTGGGGAAGGAACTCAGTGTCCCGCCTCCGCTAGAACGGCTGCTCCAAAGTCCCCTCGCAGAGCTACTCAGGGAAGGCAGCGCCCTGCCCCCACAGGAACGGCTGAACCCCAGTCCCCTCACAGAGCCGGCGAGGGAACCCAGCGACTCACCTCCGTGGAAATGGCCGCTCCCCATTCACCTCGCAAAGCTGTGGACGGAAGACAGGGCCCTAACCCCCTCCCCAATGGCCATCGGTCAGTTTCCACGCAGAGCTGGGGACGGAAGGCAGAGCCACACCCTCGCAGGAACTGTCGCTTCCCAGTCCCCTCGCAGAGCTGGGGAGGGGAGGCAGAGCCCCGCCCCCGCTGGAACGGCTGCTGCCCTGTCCTCTCACAGGCTGGGGAGGGGGGGCAGCGCCCCGCCCCCGCTCGAACTGCTGCTGCCCTGTCCTCTCACAGGCTGGGGAGGGGGGGCAGCGCCCTGCCCCTGCTGCAACTGCCGCAGCCCAGGCCCCTCTCGCAGCCAGGGAGAGAAGTCAGCGCCCCTCCCCCGTTTGAATAACCAATCCACAGGCCCCTCCCAGAGCTAGCAAGAGAAGCCAGTATCCCGCCACCGCTCAAACTGCCACTGCCCAGTCCCCTTCCAGAGCTGGGGAGGGGAGCCGGCTCCTCACCCCCTCTGGTACCTCCGCTCCCCAGACCCTTCATGGAGCTAGGGAGGGAACCCAGAGCCCAGCCCCTGCTTGAACTGCCACGCCCCACTACCCTCCCGGAGCTGGGGAGGGAAGCCAGCGCCCCACCTGTGGTGTTATGAGTATAATATAATATCTCACTGAAAGGGGACAGGGCCAGAAAGAGTTAATTAACTCACCTCACCGACTGACCTGACCCAGTGGTGAACCTTAAGGCCTGGTTAGCAAGATATATAAATGAATAAAGCTTTGAAATGCAAGTCTGCATTGCTGGACGTAGAAGGGTAGAGGTTTGCTCAGGTCTTGGGATGTCAGCAAACAGGTCTTGTCTATTGTTCTAGTTTTAATTCAAAAATCAAAAAAAGGGAGTATTAGCATTTAAGATCATACTAGACTGAAATAGTTTTATTGTCTATATGTCTCTTTGAACGTTATGGTAACCTGTATCTCAACTGTTTAATGGATAAATTACTCTGTGCTAATGGCCAGGATGTTTGGGAGAAGGAGTTAAGGCTATTGTTTTCTCAGGCCGAAAGGCTGCGGGAAATGTATAAGAAGCCTGGGATACGATCCTTCTTCATCTCAGATCTGCTTTGGGTTTCAAGAGGGGGAAACTTTAAGCCACAAGGATTGAGATCCCCAGTCATTGACTGGAGCCACCCTGAATCTGGAAATTGGACTATAACGTAGGGACTATTTCTAAAAGGACTTTTGGCAATTACAAGCTCACCTTTACTATGTATCTAAATCTCAAGAATTGAATTCAAGTCTGTCTGTACATGGATCTTTTAACCAACACTCTCTCTCTTTTCTTTACTAATAAATTTTAGCTTAATTAATAAGTATTGGCTATAAGCATGTATTTTGGGTAAGATCTAAGTTGTAATTGGACCTGGGTATGTGGCTGATCCTTTGGGATTGGAAGAACCTTTTCTTTTATATTATGAAGTAAGATTTTCAGGAATCATCATCATATGTTTGACAGGTGTGTCTGGACGGAGGCCTAAGGCTTGGCACTTTCAGGGAACTGCATGGTTTGGACTTCTAAGTGACCAGTGAGGTACTATAGAAGCTCTTTTGTGCTGGTTGGTAAATCTAAGTATTGAACTAACCACCAGCATTTGGGGTTTGTCTGTCCTGTTTTGTTTGCAGTTCACCCTGATTGAGTGACCTCAGCTGGCTCCCACGAGCAGCACCGTCACAGTGGTATAGACGTGCAAGGATCCACAGAACAAGGTCAATTAGGCTTTGGGTCAGAATCCCACGCTATCCAAATTTGAGATTTGGGATTGAGAATTTGGTTGATTAAAGATCAGTGACCAAGAGACAGAAGGCATCAGCAAAAGCAATGAAGCTGCAAGCCCTGATGGACAGCCTGCAGTTTGAACATGAGCAAAAACTGGCAGAAATTCGAATGAGAGAGAAGCAAGCCTTGGCCCAGCTGGAGGAAGAAGCTGCTGAAAGAAAGGAGGAGGCTGATGAGAGAAAGAGAAAGCTCGTAAGGGGTGTCTGGAATTACTGGCTGCTGAGGAGAAAGCTCGACAGAGGCAACACAAGCTGGAACAGAAGACTCACAAGATGCAACAAGAAACTGCCAGACTTCAGCTCCAAGTCAAAGAAGCAAGGAAAGAACAGCAGAAACTGTATCCTCTTGAAAATCCAGCTTATAACTATGTTGATATGTGGTATTACTCAGAGCAGTTTTCTATGTTTAACCAGTTTTGCTATAGTCAGGGAGAGGGGGAGTCTAACCTGGTGGGTAATAGCTGTTTGTCTGTTCTTGAAAGCAGTGTGTCTGGGAATGAAGTTTCTGAAAGTCTGTCTAATGTCTCAGAAGTGAATCTGGAGTTAGGCCATGGCTACACTTACAGTTTTGCAGCGCTGGTATTTACAGCTGTGATCGTACAGCTGTGTAGGGCCAGCGCTGCAGTGTGGCCACACTGACAACTACCAGCGCTGCAGTGTGGCCACATTTGCAGCACTTGCAGCGCTGTTGGGAGTGGTGCATTGTGGGCAACTATCCCACAGAACACTTCATCCCATTTTTGCGCTGTGGCTTGTGGGAAGGGGAAGGAAGTGTGCTGGTCTTTCCGCTTCCTATTCCAATGACCCGTGGTGCTTTGCTACACATTCCGAGCAGTGTGGCGGCATTGTGAGTCTGCAGCGCGATTTCTGAGATTTCTGTTACAAATGGAGCCTGAGCTGCTGAGGACCTTGCTGATGAATGTTGCCAGCACATCACGCATGGCAGTGGAGCTATTCCTTCAGCTGCAAAGTGACAGTGAGGAGTCAGATGATGATATTGAAACGCCTGACGCTCAAGACACTCAATTGCTTGTGGCAGTAACAGACGTGCTTAGCACCGTGGAACAGCGCCTTTGGGCTCGGGAAACCAGCACTCAGTGGTGGGATCACATCGTCCTGCAAGCATGGGATGACGAGCAGTGGCTGCAGAACTTTCAGATGAGAAAAGCCACTTTCATGGGACTGTGTGCTGAGCTCGCCCCTACCCTGCGGCGCAGGGGCACGAGATTGAGAGCTGCCCTGCCAGTGGAGAAGCGGGTGGCTATTGCAATCTGGAAGCTGGCAACTCCAGACAGCTACCGATCGGTGGCGAACCAGTTTGGAGTGGGAAAGTCCACCGTTGGAATGGTGCTGATACAAGTTTGCACAGCCATTAATCGCACCCTGCTAAGAAGAACTGTGACTCTGGGGAACGTGCAAGACATTGTGGATGGCTTTGCACAAATGGGTTTCCCTAACTGTGGAGGGGCAATAGATGGGATGCATATTCCTATTCTTTCCCCACCCCACCTGGCATCAGAGTACGTGAATCGCAAGGGGTATTTCTCCGTGGTTCTGCAAGCGCTTGTGGATCACGGTGGGCGTTTCACTGACATTTACTCAGGATGGCCTGGAAAGGTGCATGATGCACGCATCTTTCGGAACAGTGCCCTGTTCAGGAAGCTGAGGGCTGGGACTTTTTTCCCAGACCGCAAGATCACATTAGGGGACGTCGAAATGCTCACTGTGATCCTTGGAGACCCCGCTTACCCCTTAATGCCATAGCTCATGAAACCGTATACAGGGAAGCTTGACAGGAGCAAGGACTGGTTCAACTACAGGCTGAGCCGGTGCAGAATGACTGTGGAGTGTGCTTTTGGCCATTTGAAAGGGCGCTGGAGGTGTCTTTATGGGAAGCTAGATTTGAGGGAAAGCAGCATCTCCGCTATTATATCCGCGTGCTGTACCCTCCATAATATTTGTGAAGGGAAGGGTGAAAGATTCAGTGAGGAATGGACCTCCGAGGTTCGACGCCTAGAGGATGAATTTGCACAGCCAGAGAGCAGGGCTACTAGAGAGGCCCAGGAAAGGGCTTCAAGGATTAGAGATGCCTTAAGGGAGCAATTTGATGCTGAGAGCCAACAGTAATGTTTGGTGCCTTTGCTGTGCTCCTTTCTACCTTGGGGTACAATATTTACCACTTCCTGCAATAATAAAATGTATTGTAAAAGCCATAAAATCCTTTATTCAAAGTACAGTACATAAAAGGCCAGGGGGGTGAGGGTGGTGGACTGTACATTCAGAGGTTTGAATATGTCCTGTTTGGATTACTGTTCAATGTCTGCTGCACTTCAGGATTACTATGCTGCAGGGGCTTATGGAGTCTATATGGGGTACAGATACCAATGTTCTGGCTGTATAGGTCCCTCGGGGGCTTAGGGGGTTTGTGGGGGCACAGATACCTAAGTTCAGGCTGGAGGGATCTCTGAGTGTCTTAGGTGTTTAGTGGGAGGCACAGATACCTACGTCCAGGCTGCAGGGGTCTCGGAGGGGCTTAGGGTCTGTCACGGAGTGTGGGGGAGTCTGGTCCTGCACCACTCTTCCTGGGACTCACAGTGACTCTCAGCCAGCCAGTAAAACAGAAGGCTTATTGGACAACAGGAGTGAAGGATACAGCAGAGCTTGGAGGCACAAGCAGGACCCCACAATCAAGTCCTTCTTGGGGTTCAGGAAACTTAGTTCCCAGTTTGGGAATCCCTGAATTCCAACCAGCCAGACCAAAACCGAAACTGAACTAACCCAACTCCCTCCAGCTGGCCATTTCCTGTGTCCAGCCTCCCGGGCAAAGGTGCTGACCCCTCCCCCCGCCTAGCTCAGGTTACAGGCTGAGCACGTGTCCAGTCCTAAAGTCACCCCCTGCTCTCCCATCCCCCACACAGACAGTCCCTACTCCATCACAGTAATGCACAGAGCATTTCCCGCATGGAGCAACAGTGACACCATGTGGCCACACTGGGTAATGCACAGAGCATTTCCTGCATGGAGCAACAGTGACACCTTGTGACCACACCAGGTAATGGAAAGAGCATTTCCTGCATGGAGCAACAGTGACACCATGTGGCCATGCAGGGAAATGCACAGAGCATTTCCCGCATGGATCAACATTGACACCTTGTGACCACACCAGGTAATGGAAAGAGCATTTCCTGGATGGAGCAACAGTGATTCCATGTGGCCACGCAGGGTAATGCACAGAGCATTTCTCTCATAGAAGAACAGTGACAACATGTGGCCAAGCAGGGTAATGCACAGAGCATCACGCCTATGTAGAGGCTGTAGAGATCCCTGGGGGGCTTAGGGGTCGTGAGGGGCACAGATAGCTACGTCCAGGCTGGAGACATTCTGGTGGGCATTAGGGGCTTCATGAGGGGCACAAATATCTACGTCAGGGCTGGAGAGGTCCCTGGATGGCTTAGGGGGTTGTGGTGAGCATAGATACATATGTTCAGGCTGTAGTGGTCCCTGGGGGTTTAAGGAGTTGGTAAGGGTGACAGAAACCTACGTATGGTCTGGAGGGGTCCCTGGGGGACTTAAGGGTTTGTGGTTGCGCAGATACCTACGTACCGGTTGGAGGGGGCCCTGGGGAGCTTAGGGGGTTTGTGTGGCGTACACATAGCTATAACCAGGCTGGTGGGGGCCCTATGGGTCTTAGAAGGCTGGTGGGGGGCAGAGATACCTATGTAGGGATTGGAGAAGTCCTGGGGAGGGCTTTGGGGGTTCCTGGAAGTCACAAATATCTACGTCCAGGCTGGAGGAGTTCTGGGGGTATTAGGGAGTTGTGCGGGGGCACAGATACCTATATCGAGGCTGTAGGGGTCCTGGGGTTGCTTTGGGGCATTTTGGGGTACAGATACCTACTTCCATGCTGTAGGGGTCGCTGGGAGGATCAGTGGGTTCGTGAGGGTGCACAGATATCTACGTCCAGTCTATAGGGATCCTGGGGGGGGGGCTTAGGAGTTTGTTAGGGGCACAGATAGATTCATCCAGGCAAGAGGGGTCCTAGGGACCTTAGGGGGTTCATGTTGTGTACAGATACCTGCGTCTAGGCTGGAGGGGTTTTGGGGGTCTTAGGAGGGTTGTGTGGACACAGATACCTATGTCGATGCTGGAGGGGTCCTGTCATGTCTTAGCGGATTTGTGGGGTCAGAGATACCTACATCTAGGCTGGAGGGTTTCCGGGGGATTAGGTGTGTTTGGGGGGGTAACAGATACCTACATCCTGATGTTTGGTGGCCCTGGGTAGCTTAGGCGGTTTTTGTCTGTCAGAGATACAAACATCCATGCTGTAGGGGTCCCGAGGGACTTTGTGGGGCTCTAGGGGTCACAGATACCTACATACAGTCTGGAAGGTTCCTGTGGGTATTAAGGGGTGTGTGGGGCATACAGATGCCTACATCTGGGCTTGTGGGTTCCCTGGGGGGCTTAGAGGTTTGTGGAGAGCACAGATACCATTATCCAGGCTAGATGGGTCCTGGTGGGATCAGGGGGTTGTGGGGGGCACAGATACCTATGTAAGCAGAAGCAAGATGAACTCTACCCTCACATCTGGTGGTGAATTATGGCAAGTGTGGAAAAGGATTTCAGGGTCTGATCATGTTTGCACAGACACACCCACCGTGCGTGACACGGCCACGGCAACCTGGGATGATTACTTTGGCAGCTATTGTATCCCCAGTTTATTTGTTGTTGGGGTGTGAGATGTGGAGTGTTGTCACCCTGATTGTGTGGATGAGGAACTGTGAAACAGCTTTGAGACAGGGATTCTCACCATCAGTTGAGCGGCACTCACTAGACAAGGGAGTGGGCTCCTTGGATGAGCCAGAAACACCAATTACATCTTTTTCTCTTTTAACATTTAAATAGTAGAGCTGGTTGTTGAATTTCTTAATAACTGAAGATCCAGGTTCCTGAACTGAAGTCATTGAAGTGCTATGTTAAGTAGTGGAAAACTTTGAAACTATATTACAGAGCAGCTGATGGAGAATAGCAGTTTGTAGAACACTTGGGATGGCTTACGGAGTGAAGTAAGCTAAGCAGTTTTTGGAGACAGATGGAGCAGATCACAGGTTGGCTAGTGGAGCAGAGCAGCTGGTGGACTGAGCTGAGCAGTTTGTGGGAAAGGTAGAAGCAGAATCCCACGGAGAGGCAGGGCAGACAGCAGTGGACCACGTAAGGTGCCCCTTTCTACCCAGGCTGGCAGGGGGGAAAACCCGGCAGATAGACTCTTGAAATCTGGGGCTGCGGGACTGTGGGTGATTATGGGGTTGCTGGAGTCTTGAAATATTTGAGGTATTGTACTTTGGAGTCTTGGGGTGATTTGGGGATTGCTAGATTCTAGAGCCCAGGGAAAAGGACACGGCCTAGTTGAGGTGTTTTCCAAATGTAATGCTATGTTGTTTATCTCACGTTATTAAACATTTTCTGCTATACCCAGATTCTATGATTGCGAGAGGGGAAGTATTGCCTCTTTGAGACACCTAGGGGTGTGTATGTAAAATTTTCCCATGTCACTGGGTGAGGGCTCGATCTGGTTTGCATTACGTAATAGGGAAGGGACCCCTATGTATTGAACCGAGTCCTTGCTGCTATCAATTCAGCCTGGCAGACGGGTTCCACGTATGTCCAGGCTGAAGGGGTCAGATACCTACGTCCCAGCTGCAGGGGTCCAAGAGGGGCTTAGGGGGTGACATGGAGTGTGGTGGAATCTGGCCCTGCACCCCTCTTCCAGGGACACACAGTGACTCAGCCAGCCAGTAAAACAGAGGGTTGTTTTGGCCAACAGGAATGAAGGATACAGCAGGGCTTTGGGGCACAACCAGGACCCGTCAGTCGAGTCCTTCTGGGGGTTCAGGAAGCTTAGTTCCCAGTTTTGGATTCTCTGAATTCCAACTACCCAGCTCCAAACCAAAACTGAACTAACTCCCTCCAGCCGACCCCTTCCTGTGTCCAGCTTCCCTGGCAAAGGTGCTCACTCTCTCAGCCCTGCCTAGCTCGAGTTACAGGCTTAGGTCCTGTCCTTCACCTAAAGTCACCCCCTGCTCTCCCATCCCCCACACAGACAGTCTCCACTCCATTACAGTAATGCCCAGAGCATTTTGCAAATGGAGCAACAGTGACATTGTGTGGCCATGCAGGGTAATGCCGAGAGCATTTCCCCTGTGGAGCAACAGTGACAGCGTGTGGACACACAGGGTAATACACAGAGCATTTCCTGCATGGAGCAACAGTGGCACCATGTGGCCACACAGGGTAGTGCACAGAGCATTTCCCCGCATGGAGCCACAGTGACACCGTGTGGCCACGCAGGGTAATGCACAGAGCATTTCCTGCATGGAGCAACAGTGGCATCGTGTGGCCACGCAGGGTAATACACAGAGCATTTCCTGCATGGAGCAACAGTGACACCATGTGGTCACGCAGGGTAATGCACAGAGCATTTCCTGCATGGAGCAACAGTGACACCATGTGGCCACACAGGGTAATGCACAGAGCATCGCACCTACGTGGAGGCTGTAGAGATCCCTCGAGGGCTTACGGGGGTTCGTAGGGTCACAGATATCTACATCCAGTATGGGCGGGACCCTGGGAGAGTTAAGGGGGTTGTGAGGGGCATAGGTACTTGCGTCCAGGCTGTAGAGGTCCTGGTGGGGATTAATGGCTTCCTGGAGGACAGCAATATCTACGTCCAGGCTGAAGGGGTCCCTGGACGCTTAGGGGGTTGTGGTGAGCACAGTGATCCCTGGGGGTATAGGGACTTGGTGAGGGGTACAGATACCTATGTATGTCCTGGAGGGGTCCCTGGAGGGGGCTTAGTGGTACTGTAGGAGACACAGATATCTACGTCCAGGCTATAGGCATTCTGGGGGGGCTTAGGGCTTTGGGGGGGCACAGATACCTACATCCAGGCTGGAGGGGTCCCGGGGGGCTTAGGTGGTTTGTGGGGAGGGGAACAGATATGTACATCCAGGCTGGAGAGATTCCGGAGAGGATTAGGGGTTTTTGCGGATGGCAGAGATACCTATCTCCATACTCTAGGTGTCCCGGGGGGCTTAGGGTTTTTTGGGAGGCACACATATCTATGTCCAGGTTGGAGTGGTTCCTTGGGGGTTAAGGGAGTTCCTGGGGGGCACAGATACCTAGGTCCATGCTGTAGGGGTCCCTGGGTGGATTAGGGGTTTTCTGGGTGGCAGAGGTAGGCTGTAGGGGTCCCTGGGAGGCTTAGGCGGTTTGCGGCGGGCAGAGATACCTACTTCCAGGCAATAGGGCTTCCAGGGGGAATTAGTGTGTTGGGGCGGCACAGATACCTAGGTTCAGGCTGGAGGGTTCCCGGGGGGTGGGTCTTAGGCCGTTTGTGTTGGGCACAGATATCTGCATCCAGGCTGGAGGGGTCCCTGCGGGGACTAAAGCTGTTTCTGGTGGGCACAGATAACTACCTCCAGGCTGGAGGGGTTTCTCGGCACTTAGGGGTTGTGGGGCGCACAGATCTGTGCCCCCTGAACCCCATAAGCCCCCCCTGGATCCCTCCAGCCTGGATTTAGGTATCTGTGCCCCCTACAAACCCGCTAAGCTCCCCAGGGACCCTCCAGCCTGGACGGAGGTATCTGTGCCCCCCACAATCCCTAAGTGCCGAGACACCCCTCCACCCTGGAGGTAGGTATCTTTGCCGAACACAAACTGCCTAAGCCCCACCCCCATCGGGAACCCTCCAGCCTGGATCTAGGTATCTGTGCCCCCACAACACACTAATTCACCCTGGAAGGCCTATTGCCTGGACTTAGGTATCGCTGCCCCCCACAAACCCCCTGAGCCTCCCAGGGACCCCTACAGCCTAGATGTATGTATCTGTACCCCTCAGAAAACCCCTAATCCACCCGGGGACCCCTACAGCATGGACCTAGGTATCTGTGCCCCCAGGAACCCCCTAAACCCCCCAGGAACCACTCCAACCTGGACATAGTTATCTGTGCCTCCCAAAAAAACCCTAAGCCCCCCAGGGACCCCTAGATCCTGGAGATAGGTATCTCTGCTGTCCACAAAAATTCGTTGTACTCCCTGGAACCTCTCCTGCCTGGACGTACATCGCTGTGCCCCCCACAACCCCCCTAAGACCCCCGGGACCACTCCAGCCTGGATGTAGGTATCTGTGCCACCCCAAAGCCCTAAGCCCCCCCAGAATGCCTATAGCCTGGACGTAGGTATCTGTGTCCCCTATAATACCACTAAGACCCCCCAGGGACCCCTCCAGGACAAACATAGGTATCTGTGCCCCTCACCAAGTTCCTAAACCCCCAGGGATCACTGTGCTCACCACAGCCTCTAAGCCCTCCAGGGACCTCTCCATCCCGGACATAGATATTGGTGTCCTCCGGGAAGCCCTTAATCCCCACCAGGGCCTCTACACCCTGGATGGAAGTATCTATGCCCTCCACAACCCCCCTAACTCCCCCAGAGTCCCCACCATCCTGGACGTAGGTATCTGTGACCCTACGAACCCCCTTAAGCCCCCCAAAATGCCTCCAGCCTGGACGTAGCTATCTGTACCTCCCATGACCCCTAAGCCCCCAGGGATCTCTACAGCCTCTACGTTGGTGTGATGCTCTATGCATTACGCTGAGTGGCCACACAGTGTCACTGTTGCTCCATGCAGGAAATGCTCTGTGCATTACCCTGTGTGGCCACATGGTGTCACTGTTGTTCCATGCGGGAAATGCTCTGGGCATTACTGTGATGGAGTAGGGACTGTCTGTGTGGGGGATGGGAGAGCAGCGGGTGATTTTATGTGCGGGACAGGACCTAAGCCTGTAACTTAAGCTAGGCAGCGGGGAGGGGGTCAGCACCTTTGCCCAGGAAGCTGAATAAAGGAAGGGTCTGGCTGGAGGGAGTTATTTCAGTTTTGGTTTGGAGCTCGGTTGTTGGAATTCAGGGAATCCCAAACTGGGAACTAAGCTTCCTGAACCCCCAGAAGGACTCGATTCAGGGGTCCTGGTTGTGCCCAAAAGCTCTGCTGTGTCCTTCATTCCTGTTGGCCAAAAAAACCTTCTGTTTTACTGGCTGGCTGAGTCACTGTGTGTCCCTGGAAGAGGGGTGCAGGGCCAGATTCCACCACACTACATGACACCCCCTAAGCCCCTCTGGGACCCCTGCAGCCTGGACGTAGGTATTTGTGCCCCCCACCAACCTCCTGAGCCACCCCCGACCCCCTACAGCCTGGACCTAGATATCTGTGCCCCCCACGAACTCCCTAAGCCCCCCCGGGACCCCTTGAGCCTGGACATAGGTGGAACCCTTCTGCCAGGCTGAACTGATAGCAGCAAGGACTGGGTTCAATACATAGGGGTCCCTTGCCTACAATGTAATGCAAACCAGCTCGAGCCCCCACCCAGTGACATGGGAAAATTTTACATACGCACCCCTAGGTGCCTCAAAGAGGCAATGCTTCCCCTCTCGCAAGCATAGAGTCTGGGTGTAGCAGAAAATGTTTAATAACGTGAGATAAACAACATAGCATTAAATTGGGAAAACACCTCAACTAGGTCGTGTCCTTTTCCCTGGGCTCATGAGTCCAGCAATCCCCAAATCACCCCAAGACTCCAAAGTCCAATATCTCCAATGTTTCAAGAGTCCAACAACCCCAAAACCACCCACAGTCCCGTAGCCCCAGAGTTCAAGAGTCTATCTGCAGGGTTTTTCCCCGTGCCAGCCTGAGTAGAAAGGGGCACCTTATGTGGTCCACTGCTGACTGATCTGCCTCTCCATGGGATTCTGCTTTTACCTTCCCCACAAACTGCTCAGCTCGGTCCACCAGCTGCTCTGCCAGCCGACCTGTGTTGTGCTCCAGCTGTCCCCCAAAACTGCTAGACTCCGCTCACTCCGTGGGCCACTCCCACAAACTGCTCCTGTCTGCCAACTACTGTGTTCTGCAATACAGTTTCAGAATCCCCCACAAGCTAACACATCTTTTCAGTGATTTCAGCTCAAGAACCTAAAAATTCAACTCTTAGGAGAATAAAAAATCAACACTGCTATTCAACTGTTAAAAGAAAAAAGTGCAATTGGTGACTCTAGCTCACCCAAGGAGCCCACTCCCTTGTCTAGCGAGTGCCACTCAATTGGTGGTGAGAATCACTGTCTCAAAGCAGTTTCACAGTTCCTCATCCACACAATCAGGGTGACAATACTCCACATCTCATGCCCCAACAACAAATAAACGGGATACCACAGCTGCCAAAGCAACCATCCCAGGCTGCCGTGGCCATGTCAGGTGGGGTGGGTGTGCCTATGCAAACACGATCAGCCCCTGAAATTTTTTTCCACACTCGCCATAATTCACCACCAGATGTCAGGGTAGAGTTCATCCTGCTTCTGCTTACATAGGTATCTGTGCCCCCCCACAACCCCCTAATCCCACCAGGACCCATCTATCCTGGATAAAGGTATCTGTGCTCCCCACAAACCTCTAAGCCCCCCAGGGAACCCACAAGCCCAGATGTAGGCATTGTATGCCCCACAAACCCCCTAAGACCCACAGGACCCCTCCAGCCTGTAGGTAGGTATCTGTGACCCCCAGAGCCACACAAAGACCCTCGGGACCCCTACAGCATGTATGTTTGTATCTGTGATCCCCACAACCGCCTAAGCTACCCAGGGCCCCCTACAATCGGGACATAGGTATCTGTTCCCCCCCAAAACACCTAATCCCCCCCAGAACCCCTCCAGCCTAGACGTAGGTATCTCTGACCCCACGAATCCCCTAAGCCACGACGGGACCCCTCCAGCATGGACATAGATATCTGTGCCCCCACAACCCTCCTAAGACCCCTAAAACCCCTCCAGCCTAAACGCAAGTATCTGTGCCCCCATAACCCTCCTAGGCCATGATGGGACCTCTCCAGCCTCAACATAGTTAACTGTGCCCTCACAACCCCCCTAAGCCCCGCGGAATGCCTCTAGCCTAGACGCAGGTATCTGTGCCCAACACAAACCTCCTAAGGCCCCCAGGACCCCTCTTGCTTGGATGAAGGTATCTGTGCCCCCAAAAACCCCTAAGCCCCCCCTGGATCCTTATACCCTGGACATAGGTATCTGTGCACCCTCACGAAACCACTGATTCTCCCAGCGACCCCTACAGCATGGACATAGGTATCTGTACCCCAAAATGCCCAAAAGTAACCCCGGGACCCCTACAGCTTCGAAATAGGTATCTGTGCCCCCCCACATCTCCCTAATACCCCCAGAACCCCTCCAGCCTGGTTGTGGATATTTGTGACCTCCAGGAACCCCCTAAGCCTCCCCAGGACTTCTCCAGCCTGGACATAGGCATCTCTGCCCCCAACAAGCCCCCTAAAACAAATAGGGGCCCCACCAGCCTGTTTGTAGATGTGTGTATGAGGCACAAACACCCTAAGCTCCCCAGGGCCAGCTCCAACTGGGACGTAGGTATCTGCACAATCACAATCCCTTAAGTCCCCCAGGGACCTCTCCAGACCATACGTAGGTTCTTGTGCCCCTCACCAACTCCCTAAACCCCCAGGGACCACTACAGCCTGGACTTATGTATTTGTGCTCACTACAACCCCCTAAGCCATCCAGGGACCTCTCCAGCCCGGAAGTAGATATTTGTTGTCCCCATGAATCCCCTAATACCCACCGGAATGCCTCCAGCCTAGACGTAGCTATCTCTGCCCCCATGACCCCTAAGCCCCCCAGGGATCTCTAAAGCATCTACGTAGGTGTGATGCTCTGTGCATTACATGAGTGGCCACACGGTATCACTGTTGCTCCATGTTGGAAATGCTCTGTGCATTACCCTGCGTGGCCACATGGTGTCACTGTTGCACCATGAAGGAAATGCTCTGTGCATTACCCTGCATGGGTCACACGGTGTCACTGTTGCTCTATGCAAGAAATGATCTGTGGCATTACCCTGCATGGCCACATGCTGTCACTGTTGCTCCTTGCGGGAAATTTTCTGTGCATTACCCTGCATAGCCACACGGTGTCACTGTTGCTCCATGCAGGAAATGCTCTGTGCATTACCCTATATGGCCACATGGTGTCACTGTTGCTCCGTGAGAGAAATGCTCTGTGCAGTTACTGTGATGGAGTAGGGACTGTCTGTGTGGGGGATGAGAGAGCAGCAGGTGACCTTAGGACCGGACACGTGCTCAGCCTGTAACCTGAGCTAGGAAGGAGAGAGGGGGTCAGCACCTTTGCCCGGGGAGCTGGACAAAGAAGGGGCTGGCTGGAGAGATTTGAGTTAGTTCAGTTTCGGTTTTGGTCTGGGTGGTTGGAATTCAGGGAATCCCAAACTGGGAACTAACTTTCCTGAAGCCCCAGAAGGACTCGAATGCGGGATCCTGCTTGTACCTTTAAGTTCTGCTGTATCTTTCGCTCCTGTTGTCCAATAAACTTTCTGTTTTACTGGCTGGCTGAGAGTCACTTTGAGTCCCAGGAAGAGGGGTGCAGGACTGGACTCTCCCACACTCCGTGACAGACCCTAAGCCCCTCCAGGACCCCTGCAGCCTGGATGTAGGTATCTGTGCCCCCCACAAAATACCTAAGACCCCCGGAGACCCCTCCAGCCTGAACTTAGGTATCGGTGCCCCCCACAAGCCCCCTAAGCCCCCCAGGTACCTATACAGCCTGGACATTTGTATCTGTGCCCTATAGGGACTCCATTAGCCCCCCGGGACACTCCAGTGTGCACGTAGGTATATGTGCCCCCCAGAAACCCCCTCACCCCCCCGGGACAGCTACAATCTGTACGTTAGATATCTGTGCCCCTCATGAAATCTCTAACCCCCCCACCCGGGACTGATACAGCCTGAACATATGTATCTGTGCCCACCCAAACCCCTAAGACCCCCTGGTACCCGTACAGCCTGGACATAGGTATCTTGGGCCACCAAAAATCCCCTAAGACTCCCAGAATGCATTCAGCCTGGACGTAGGTATCTATGCCCCCCTCAACCCTCTAAGCCCCCCCTGGTACCACTAAAGCCTGGATGTACGAATATGTGCCCCCCACGAATCCCCTAAGCCCCCCTGGGACCCCTAGAGCCTGGAGATTGGTATCTGTGCCCTCCCCCAAAACTCTCTAAGCCCCCCAGGGACCTCTACAGCCTGACGTAGGTATCTGTGCACCCCCAAGGCCCTAAGATCCCCCGGAACCCTACAGCCTGGATGTAGGTGTGATGGTGCTGCCCGTGGGAGCCAGCTGAGGTCACTCAATCAGGGTGAACCGCAAACAAAACAGGACAGACAATTCCAAACGCTGCTGGTTATTCCGATACTTAGATTTACCAAGCCAACACGAACAGCTTCTGTAGTACCTCACTGGTTACTCAGAAGTTTAAACCACGCAGTTTCCTTAAAGTACCCAGCCACAGGCCTCCGTCCAGACACACCTGTCAGATATGATGATGATTCCTGAAAATCTTACTTCATCATGTTTAAAGAAAGATTCTTCTGATCCCAAAGGATCAGCTACATACCCAGGTTCAGTTATAACTTATATCTACCTAAAATACATGCTATAGGCAATTCTTATTAACTAAGCTAAAATGTATTAGAAAAGAAAAGAGAGAGAGTGTTGGTTAAAAGATCAATAGCCATATAGACTTGAATTCAATTCTTGAGGTTCAGATACATAGTCGAGGTGAGTTTGTAGTTGCCAAAAGTCTTTTTAGAAATAGTCCATACGTTATAGTCCAATTTCCATATTCAGGGTGGCTCCAGTCAATGACTGGGGATCTCAATCCTTGTGGCTTAAGGTTTCCACCTCTTGAAACCCAAAGCAGATCTGAGATGAGGAAGGATCGTCTCCCAGGGTTCTTATATATTTCCAGCAGCCTTTTGGTCTCAGAAGACAATAGGCTTAACTCTCCTTCCAAGCATCCTGGCAATTAGTACAGAGTAATTTATTCATTAAACAGTTCAGATACAGGTTACCACAACCTTCAAAGAGACACATAGACAATAATACTATTTCACTCAAGTATCATCATTAATGTTAATATTCCTTTTTTGCTCTTTGAATTAAAACTGTAGCAATAGACAAGACTTGTTTGCTTACATCACAAGACCTGAGCAAACATCTCCCCTTCTACCTCTAACAATGCAGACTTGCATTTCAAAGCTCTGTTCATTCACATATCTTGCTAACCAGTTCTTAAGGTTCACCCATGGGTTCAGATCAGTCTGGTGAGGTGAGTTAATTAACTCTTTCTGGCCCCTGTCACCTTTCAATGAGATATTAGATTATACTTATAATGTCACAGTCGTGGTGAGTCGACTGCTGCAGCTCCCCGTAGACTCTGCCTGTGTCTCTTACCGAGCTGGAGTACAGCAGTCGAGGGGAGAGCACTCGATGTGTTGCATCTACACTAGATGCGATATATGACCCCCGCTGGATCGATCGCTGCCCACCGATTCGGCAGGTGGTATAGACATAACCCGAGTATCTGGTGATCGGAGCTGGACCCCAGAGGGGGACACATTGAAGGAACTCAGGAGCTAAGGTGCCTCTATTGTCAACTTTCAGGGCTGCTGTGGCTCAGAGGAGGGTGCTTGACTGCCTGGCAGGCTTAGGTGCCACAAGACTGGGAGGCAGGAGAAGTGAAGCGGCCATGGTGTGCTCAGGGTGCTTGTGCTTGGAGCATGGGTGAGCTGGGGCGAGTGCGTTGCCGCAGGGCAGAGCGGGGGAGTTGCCACAAGAGGGGAGCCTCAGGGTGGAGGGGAGGAGCTGCCACGGGTGGGGCACCTCAGGGTGGGGGCGCAGGGGGGGAGGGTGCAAGGTGGAAGTTTCGCCTAGGGAGTGAAACATCCTTGCACCAGCCCTGCCCCATGCCCTGCCTGCAGCCAGCCTTGCACCCCCTGCCCTGCCCTGCCCGCAGCCATACTCTGTCTCCAGACAGCCCTGCACCTTCTGCCCTGCCCACACCAGCCGCATCCTCCCTGCCCTACTTGCAGCCAGCCCTGCAGCAAAGCCCCTGACAAACCCCCAGCCCTGTCTCCAGCCATCTCCTGCCACACCCCCCTGTGGCCCTGCCCATAGCCAACCAGCCCCCACACACTCCCAGCCTGCACCAGCCCTGCACCCCCTGTCTGCAGCCATCCCTGCATCCCCTGCCCTGTCTCCAGCCAACCAAATGCACCCCCCTGCCTGAAGCCAGCCAGCCCCACACCCCTTACCCTGCCTGCAGCCAGACCCTACCTCCAGCCAGCCCCATGTCCACCGGTTGCCCTGCAGTACCCAGGGCAGTAATCCTGCACTTCTGCTTCAAGAGGGGGGCAGGGAGAAGTTGGGACCCACACATGTGCACACCCTAGGGTGACCAGACAGCAAGTGTGAAAAATCGGGACAGGGGGTGGGAGGTAATAGTATCCTAGATAAGAAAAAGACCCCAAAATTCGGACTGTCCCTATAAAATAAGGACATCTGGTCACCCTAGCACACCCCCAGAACTCCTGAGTTCCATTGCTGGGTTTCCTATTGGTTCCACTGCTGGTTCTTTTCCTTTTCCGGGGAACTTTGAGCAAGTTGCTCCCCCCTCTAGGGCTCTGTCCCCAGCAGTGAAATGGGGATTTTCATACTTTCCCGCTATTGGAAAGTGCTGGGAGAATCTCCCAGCAAAGTTGCTCTGACAGTGCTAAGCAGCATCTGACCATTCAAGGTCAGAGCGCATTGCCCAGGAGGAAGTGTTTGGCTCTGGGGTTTCACTTCAGCCCAGTGTAGAGAGAGGGGCCCAGCCATGGAGTTTGGCTCAAGAAGACCAAGTCTCCAATTTGTTAAGGACGTTTTGAATTTCAATCCTGTGCTCCAAAGTGATTGGTGTCAGTTGCAAATTTTAGAAGCATGGTCTGCACTGCATTTTCCAAATCATTCATGAAAATATTGAATAGTACCGGACTCCGGACTGATGCCTGCCAGACCCACTAGGTACACCCTCTCCATTGGACAGCCAAATATGGAGAAGGGCTCCTGAAGTCTGGGCTTTCAACCAGCTCTGCACCCACATTACACTGATTGCAGCTGGACTGCATTTCCCTCGTTTGCTTGTGAGAATGTCCTACAGGACAGTGTCAAAAGCCTTATTATCTGCAAGCTAGATCCCATCTACTGTTTACCCACCTATACCAGGCCCGGAACCTGCCGAAGAAGGAATGAGGATTGGTTGGAATGATTTGTTCTTGACAAATCCATGCTCACTCGTCCTAAGAACCAAATTATCCTGTAGGTGCTGCTGACAAACTGAGTGTTTAAGAATGTATTCCAGTATCTCTCCAGCTATGGCAATCAGGCTAGCTAGTCTGTAAGTCCAGGGGTCTCTTTGTTCCCCTTTGAAAGATAGCTCCTGTCTTCTTCAGGATGGGAAGATGTTCTTTTTCAGGGATCTCAGACGAGAACTGGGGCACAACACCTGGTTTGTTAAGGCCACAAAAACGGAGGCAGGAACCTCTTCTCTCCTGCTGGCAAGAACCCCAGGTACCTAAAAGATAGGGATTCACATCCTTGAAAGGGCTTTAAAAAGGCAGTGGTTAAAAAGTTTGGCCCCGACCATTCTTTTTTTCCACAGACTAGACACTTTAGCAAACTTTAGAATTCCTTGGTGCAAAACACCCTGAAACTCCCCTTTCTTCTTCACAGAGGGCTTCAACACCCCTTTTCTCACTCAGGCTCACAACTGCCCAGAATTCGAGAACTGTCCCTGTTCCCATTGGACAAATGGGAGGAGTTCTGAGGTACAGAGAAGGGAGGTGACCTACCCAAGGGCCTACACAGCAAGGCGGTGGCAGAGCCAGAAAGAGAAGCCGCCAGTCAGACTCCTGTTCTCATAGACTCTAGACTCATAGACTCATAGACTCTAGGACTGGAAGGGACCTCGAGAGGTCATCGAGTCCAGTCCCCTGCCCTCATGGCAGGACCAAATACTAACAGACAACAAATCCCCCCAGAGGCAGGGATGCAGCTCAGGAATTGAGATGGTGGGAAAATTTCATTCCCAACCGTTTCTGTCCAAATATCCCATTTCAGACTAAACCAGTTTGTTTCTCAGAATTATAACACAAGTGAGATGGAAGTTCTTTGCAAAAGATTTTGTTGCAAAACAAAAGCATCTCCTGTTTGTCACAGTGTGTTAAATTGTGTCATCACACACAAGGAGGAGACACTTAGATCTTGAAATTAGATAAGATGCTTCAGTCTGAGCTAAGTCATTGCTGATCTTAACAATTCCAAATAAAAAAATACAATAAAAAAGACTGTTTCAGCTAATCTATTATGTCATAATCTGCTCTGAGTAAACATGATGGGACACCTCATATTATGCACTACTCTTAGTGACACTCTCCAATGGATCCCATCCTCCACTCACCATGTAGGTAGGTAAGAGTGGATCATTATTATCCCTACTTGAAAGAGGGAGAACCTAAAGCTGAGAAAGGAGAACGGACTTGTCTTAGGTCACACAGCCAGGCAGTGGCCAGAGTTGGGAATAGGACCCAAGAGCCACTGATTTTCAACCAACCATCGAATCTTGAATTTCAGACATTGAATGACCTGAATAATGTGCCCTCAGATAAGCTACAGACCAACAACAGTGCACAGTAATTATTCAGCAAGTATTTGAGGAGAACTGCAATGTTAGAGAGAATCATCAACTGCTCAGAGACAATTAATGTAGAGAAGCAACAAATATGTCAACATAAAAACTGGTTCTGACTTATTCTCCTTGTTCTTAAAAGAGAACAACATGGACCTGAGTCTCCTCCCTGTCACTAACCCCCTGCTGAGCCAATCAGGACAGAGACTGAGGATGGGAGGCTGAGGATTCTTACCAGAGAGCCCAAAAGATGGCCCAGGTGACTGCTGGGGATCACTGCCCAAGCACTATTTCAGTTCCACATTTTTGGGTGGATCTCTCACAGTGGGAGCTGCAGAGCACTCCCCCGCAACACACACACACACAGAGAAGCACACCTCCTGGTGTTGAGAGGGGAATAGGAAAAAGGAGATAAGAAGCAAGAGAAGAAGAGAAAGGAGGGAAGGATGGATGGAGGAAAAGCTGAAACAAAAAGGACAAGCCCTTATGTCCGCACTGATTCTAAGGGACAAAATCCAGGTGCGCAATAAAATTCTGCCTCCTTAAGCTCATGTTTCCATGTCTAGAATTCAACTCTCACCAGATGGATCAGACTGAACAGGTTTCAAACCTCCAGGAGGCTCTTACCTTCTAAACAGGGATGGCTGTTTTCTAGTAAAATCACTACAAGGGAAGGAGAAAACTCGAAAGAGGTTCCTCCTGGTGCTCACATCTGTGAACCCGAATACTTTATCAAGTCCTCAAGGAGAGACCTGGAGAAGGAGACTTGCTGACGCAAAGCCACAGGGGTCTCTGAGGTTTCCCTGGCCCCTCGCCCCTGTCCTGCCTGGCTGATGTCAGCATCTCTCTGTGAGGTCACCACCTCCCCACCACCTTTGACCAATAGTCTGAGGTCCTGCAAAAGGCCTTTGTGATGTCACTGCCACACCCCTCCCTTGCTGTGCTAATGTCCTACCCCAGGCCAGGCACTTTGGAGGTTTGAGCTACTCCCTGTGGATCACCCCACTCAAGGAGTGTTCGTTCTAGGCAGCAAGCCGGCTAGACAGTAAAACATCAGATGCTGCTCCCAATGCTATGCTCCGTTTTTCAGAAATTAGTCGACTTTATGGCCAGAAGAAACCATTAGAGCATCTAATCATATAATCATAGAATATTAGGGTTGGAAGGGACCTCAGGAAGTCATCTAGTCCAATCCACTGCTCAAAGCAGGACCAATCCCCAACTAAATCATCCCAGCCAGGGCTTTGTCAAGCCTGCCCTTAAAAACCTCTAAGGAAGGAGATTCCACCACCTCCCTAGCCATCCCATTCCAGTGCTTCACCACCCTCCTAGTGAAAAAGTTTTTTCCTAATATCCAGCCTAAACCTCCCCCACTGCAACTTGAGACGCTTACTCCTTGTTCTCTCATCTGCTACCAATGAGAACAGTCTAGGTCCATCCTCTTTGGAACCCCCTTTCAGGTACTTAAAAGCAACTATCAAATCCCCCTTCAGTCTTCTCTTCTTCAGACTAAACAAGCCCAGTTCCCTTAGCCTTTCCTCATTAGTCATGCGCTTCAGACCCTGATCATTTTTGTTGCCCTCTGCTGGACTGTTTCCAATTTTTCCACATCCTTCTTGTAGTGTCGGGCCCCAAACTGGACACAGTACACCAGATGAGGCTTCACCAATGCCGAATAGAGAGGAATGATCACATCCCTCGATCTGCTGGCAATGCCCCTACTTATACAGCCCGGAATGCCGTTAGCCTTCTTGGCAACAAGGGCACACTGTTGACTCATAGCCAGCTTCTCGTCTAGTGTAACCCCTAGGTCCTTTTCTGCAGAACTGCTTCCTAGCCATTTGGTCCCTAGTCTGTAACAGTGAATGGGATTCTTCCGTCCTAAGTGCAGGACTCAGCACTTGTCCTTGTTGAACCTCATCAGGTTTCTTTTGGCCCAGTTCTCTAATTTGTCTAGGTCCCACTGTATCCTATCCCTACCCTTCAGTGTATCTACCACTCCTCCCAGTTTAGGGTCATCTGCAAACTTGTTGAGGGTGCAATCCACACCATCCTCCAGATCATCAATGAAGACATTGAACAAAACCAGCCCCAGAACCGACCCTTGGGGCACTGCGCTTGAAACCGGCTGCCAACTAGACATGGAGCCGTTGATCACTACCCATTGAGCCTGACGATCTAGCCAGCTTTCTATCCACCTTACAGTTCATTCATCCAGCCCACACTTCTTTAACTTGCTGGCAAGAATACTATGGGAGACCGTATCAAAAGCTTTGCTAAAGTCAAGGAATAACACATGCACTGCTTTCCCCTCATCCACAGAGCCAGTTATCTCCTCCTAGAAGGTAATTACGTTAGTCAGGCATGACTTGCCCTTGGTGAATCCATGCTGACTGTTCCTGATCACTTTCCTCTCCCCTAAGTGCTTCAGAATTGATTCATTGGGGATCTGCTCCATGATTTTTCCAGGGATTGAGGTGAGACTGACTGGTCTGTAGTTCCCTGGATCCTCCTTCTTCCCTTTTTATAGATGGGCACTACAGTAGCCTTTTTCCAGTCATCCGGGACCACCCCTGATCACCATGAGTTTTCAAAGATAATGGCCAATGGCTCTGCAATCACATCCGCCAACTCCTTTAGCACCCTCGGATGCAGCGCATCCGGCCCCATGGACAAGTGCTCGTCTCCAGTTTTTCTAAATAGTCCCGAACCACTTCTTTCTCCACAGAGGGCTGGTCACCTTCTTCCCATGCTGTGCTGCCCAGTGCAGCAGTCTGGGAGCTGACCTTGTTTGTGAAGACAGAGGCAAAAAAAAGCATTGAGTACATTAGCTTTTTCCACATCCTCTGTCCACTAAGTTACCTCCCTCATTCAGTAAGGGGCCCAAACTTTCCTTGACTTTCTTCATGTTACTAACATACCTGAAGAAAGCCTTCTTGTTACTCTTAACATCTCTTGCTAGCTGCAACTCCGAGTGTGATTTGGCCTTCCTGATTTCACTCCTGGATGCCTGAGCAATATTTTTATACTCCTCCCTGGTCATTTGTCCAATCTTCCACTTCTTGGAAGCTTCTTTTTTGCGTTTAAGATCAGCAAGGATTTCACTGTTAAGCCAAGCTGGTCACCTGCCATATATACTATTCTTTCTACACATTGGGATGGTTTTTTCCTGCAACCTCAGTAAGGATTCTTTAATCCTTTAGAGGATTGGAACTGATTTCAGTGGAGTCACATGTTTGCTAGGTTTTCATGCATTTGCACAGGAAAATATTGAGTGTTTCCATTCATTTCAGGGATCCCTATTCAGTGGAACTCCTCAACATAATGGAAATGAAATTATTTTTGATGAAGTAAGAAGTTTGTAAGGTGGCAAAGGGACTTGAACCAAGACCCCTTTGATTTTCTGTCAAATACTCTACTACTGAGTTACACCCCCATGGCTGCTGTGGAGGTGAATCGGTGATCTTAAAGATTTTGAAGGACATTCCCTGCCTCAGAGATCTCCTGTACTCTTCCCAGACCACAGTGCTTTAAAAAATGGGGTTTGATTAAACTTATAGATATATGGAGACACCAAAGCTTGCACACCCACCCACATAGCTTCCCCCAGTGACATAGCTACCACCTCTCGGGGAGATGGATTAACTACACGGACGGGACAGCTCTCTCCCCTCTGCTTAGAGCATCTTCATTCTTTATGAATAGGTAGGAAAAAACCTACTGAATGGACAGTAACCAATTTATCAAATATTGCTGGGTCTGCATTCAATATGGGTAACTGGTCGTATTGGGCTGGATTAGTAGGAGCATTTCCAGCAGATCAGCATTTCCAGTCAGCTGCAGCGGCACAGGAGGCGGCGAACAGAGCGGCTAACAGGGGAGTTTCAGTGGGAGTTTCCAGGGGGAGGTTGCAGGGGAGATCAAGGCAGAGGAACCGGGAAGGCAGACCAGGGAAGAGGCAGCCCTGCGCTTGTCGGTGGCCTGCGGTGCGGTGTGAGCTGTGGATTGCCAGGCACAGAGTTGCAGCGCTACGATGGAGGCAGAGGCAGCAGGTGCAGACACACTGAGGATGACTGGGTGCGGCAGCTGCGGCATGTACATGGTCCTAGAGGGAGCACCTGAAAGGAGTTTCATCTGCATGAAGTGTCGTCTGATAGAGCTGCTGGAGGAAAAGGTAAGGGGACTGGAGATGCAAGTGGAAACTCTGGCTGAGTTTAGAAGGGGATTTGAGCAGATGATGGAACGCAGACATGATGAGGCACAGGGGACAAGCTCAGGCGAGCGGACAAAAGCAGGACCTAAGGACTCGGAGGAGGGACTGCTGGGTGAGGAAAGTGGACGGTGGAAGCATGTCACTAGGAGAACCAGACAGAGGATAAGACGGGCCAGCGATGGACAAATAGAACTCAGGAATAGGTTTGCTGAGTTGGGAAATGAAGATGGAACACAGCAGGCTGCTGAAGGAGTAACGGCAAGGAAGAAGAGGCAAGCAGCTAGTCCTGCAGATGGAGGGGAGCAGTCAGTGGAGGCAACATCAAGTACGAGCCCTAGGAGGATTGTGAGGGCGAATACAAATCGGGAGGAATCACAGCCAGCTGCTGTGGGGGATAGACCGGAGAATCGCATTGTCACCAGGAAAAGGCAAGTCTACGTGATTGGAGACTCTCTACTGAGAAGAGTAGACAGGCCTGTAACTAGACCTGATCGGGAGAACAGAAGAGTGTGCTGTCTGCCGGGGGCTAAGATACAGGATGTGGACTTGAGCCTGAATACGATCTTAGCGGGAGCGGGAAAAAATCCATTGATTATCCTTCATGTGGGAACGAACGACACGGCTAGTTACTCACTGGACTGTATCAAGGAGGACTATGTCAGACTGGGGAAGAGGCTTAAAGACATCGAGGCTCAGGTGATCTTCAGTGGGATTCTGCCGGTTCCTAGAGCGGGGCGACGAAGGAGGGACAAGATTATGGCGATCAACAGATGGCTCAGGGAGTGGTGTTATAAGGAGGGCTTTGGGATGTACGGTCACTCGGACGCATTTACGGATAGACAACTGTTTGCTCAGGATGGACTTCATCTCAGCAAGGAGGGAAATAGAATTCTAGGATGGAGGCTCGCCGACCTCATCAAGAGGGCTTTAAACTAGAAAGTTGGGGGAGATGGTTGGGAAATGTTCGGGAGATCTCCACGCCAGAACATAACCTGGAGAGGGAAGTAAACAAAGTGAGCGGGGATACCCTTGCGGCCCCAAGATTTGATCCAAGGAGGAATAGTGGAGTAGAAACCAGAGTAACGGGTGATGCTGGTGGTAGAAAGTTTGTGCACGACGGGGGAAAGAATGTCACTGACGCCAAACGCCAAAAATTAAAAGGTTTGTACACTAATGCGAGGAGCCTAGGTAACAAGATGGAGGAACTGGAGTTACTCGTGCAGGAAGTGAAGCCGGATATTATAGGGATTACCGAAACCTGGTGGAATAGTACTCATGACTGGAGCACGGGTATTGAAGGCTATGTGCTGTTCAGAAAAGACAGGAAGAAAGGCAAAGGTGGGGGAGTAGCCTTGTACATCAATGATGAAATTAAATGTAGCGAAATAAGATGCGATGGAATGGATAAGACAGAGTCCGTCTGGGCAAAAATCACGCTGGGTAAAAAAGCAACTAGAGCTTCCCCTGAGATAGTGCTTGGGGTGTGCTACAGACCGCCGGGATCGGATTGGGATATGGATAGAGACCTCTTTAATGTCTTTAATGAAGTAAACACAAAGGGGAAATGTGTGATTATGGGGGACTTCAACTTCCCGGATATAGACTGGAGGACGAGTACTTGCATGAATAATAGGGGTCAGATTTTTCTGGATGTGATAGCGGATGGATTTCTTCATCAAGTAGTTGAAGCACCTACAAGAGGGGATGCCATTTTAGACTTGGTGTTGGTGAGCAGTGAGGACCTCGTAGAAGAAATGGTGGTAGGGGACAACCTTGGTTCGAGTGATCATGAGCTGATTCAGTTCAAACTAGATGGAAGGATAAACAAATGTAGATCTGCGATTAGGGTTTTTGACTTCTCGAGGGCTAATTTTAAAGAGTTAAGGAAATTAGTTAGGGAAGTGGACTGGACGGAGGAATTAGTGGATTTAAATGTGGAGGAGGCCTGGAATTACTTTAAGTCACAGCTGCGGAGACTGTCGGAAGCCTGCATCCCGAGAAAGGGGAAAAGAACCATGGGCAGGAGTTGTAGGCCAAACTGGATGAGCAAGCAACTCAGAGAGGGGATTAGACAAAAGCAGAAAGCTTACAGGGAGTGGAAGGAAGGCAGGATCAGTAAAGAAAGCTACCTTGCTGAGGTCAGAACATGTAGGGATAAAGTGAGGAAGGCTAAAAGCCACATTGAACTGGAACTTGCAAAGGGAATCAAAACCAATAGTAAAAGGTTCTACAGCCACATAAATAAGAAGAAAACAAAGAAAGAAGAAGTGGGGCCGCTATACACTGTGGATGGAATGGAGGTTAAGGATAACCTAGGCATGGCCCAACATCTAAACAAGTACTTTGCCTCGGTTTTTAATAAGACTAGTGAGGAACCTTGCGATGATGGAGGGATGATAAACGGGAATGTGGATATGGAAGTGGATATTACTGCAACTGAGGTAGAGGCCGTACTTGAACAGCTCGATGGGACGAAGTCGGAGGGCCCGGACAATCTCCACCCGAGGATATTAAAGGAACTGGCGCGTGAAATTGCGAGCCCGTTAGCGAGAATTTTTAAGCGATCGATAAACTCGGGGGTTGTGCCGTATGACTGGAGGATTGCTAATGTAGTTCCTATTTTTAAGAAAGGGAATAAGAGTGATCCGGGTAATTATAGGCCTGTTAGCTTGACGTCTGTAGTATGTAAGGTCTTGGAAAAAATTTTAAGGGAGAAAGTAGTTAAGGACATAGAGGTCAATGGTAATTGTGACGAATTGCAACACGGATTTACTAAAGGAAGATCGTGCCAAACCAATCTGATCTCCTTCTTTGAGAAGGTGACGGATTACTTAGATAAAGGAAATGCGGTAGATATAATTTACCTAGATTTCAGTAAGGCGTTCGACACGGTTCCGCACACGGAGCTGTTAGTTAAATTGGAAAAGCTGGGAGTGAATATGAAAGTTGTAAGGTGGATAAGGAACTGGTTAAAGGGGAGACTCCAGAGGGTCGTATTGAAAGGTGAACTGTCGGACTGGAAGGAGGTCACCAGTGGAGTCCCTCAAGGATCGGTTTTGGGACCGATCTTATTTAACCTTTTTATTACTGACCTTGGCACAAAGAGCGGGAATGTGCTAATAAAGTTTGCGGATGACACGAAGCTGGGGGGTATTGCTAACACGGAGAAGGACAGGGATACTATTCAGGAAGATCTGAACCACCTTGTAAACTGGAGTAATAGAAATAGGATGAAATACAATAGTGAAAAGTGCAAGGTCATGCATTTAGGAATTAATAATAAGAATTTTGGATATACGTTGGGGGCGTATCAGTTGGAAGCGATGAAGGAAGAGAAGGACCTTGGGGTACTGGTTGATAGCAGGATGACTATGAGTCGCCAATGTGATACGGCTGTTAAAAAAGCAAATGCGATTTTGGGATGCATCAGGCGGGGTATTTCCTGCAAGGATAAGGAGGTGTTAGTACCGTTGTATACGGCGTTGGTGAGACCCCATCTGGAATACTGTGTGCAGTTCTGGTGTCCCATGTTCAAGAAGGATGAATTCAAACTGGAACAGGTTCAGAGACGGGCTACGAGGATGATCCGAGGAATGGAAAAACTGCCTTATGAAAGGAGACTCAAAGAGCTTGGCTTGTTTAGCCTGGCCAAAAGAAGGCTGAGGGGGGATATGCTCGCCCTATATAAATATATCAAGGGGGTTAACGTTAGGGAGGGAGAGGAATTATTTAAGTTTAGTACTAATGTAGGCACGAGGACGAATGGGTATAAACTGGATATTAGGAAGTTTAGACTTGAAATTAGACGAAGGTTTTTGACCATTAGGGGAGTGAAGTTCTGGAATAGTCTTCCGAGGGAAGTAATGGGGCAAAAGACTTTCCTGGCTTTAAGACAAAGCTTGATAAATACATGAAGGGGATGTTATGATAGGATCGTTAATTTGGGCAATTGATCTTGAATTACCACCACACAAGTCTGCTCAATGGTCTGCGGGGAGATGTTGGATGCGATGGGTACTGAGTTGCTGCGGAGAATTCCTTCTTGGGTGCTAGCTGGTGACTCTTGCCCACATGCTCAGAGTTTAGCTGATCGCCATATTTGGGGTCGGGAAGGAATTTTCCTCCAGGGCGGATTGGCAGGTGCCCTGGAGGTTTTTCGCCTTCCCTGCAGCGTGGGCACGGGTCGCTTGCTGGTGGTTTCCCTGCAGCTTGAGGTCTTCAAACCATTTTTGAGGATTTCAATAACTCGGTCCTGGGATAGGGGTTGTTGTAAAATTGGATGGGTGGGGTTCTGTGGCCTGCCTTGTGCAGGAGGTCAGACTAGATGATCAGATTGGGATTAGGGCGCTGCCTACTATCCCCAGCTATGCGAGACCACTAGGGAGCGGCCCTTCCTCCGGGAATAGGGCGCTACCTTCTCTGCCTGGCTCAGCAAGACCACAGGGGAGCGGCCCTTCCTGCGGGATTAGGGCGCTGCATCCTCTCCCTAGGTCTGCGAGACCACTGGGGAGCAGCCTTTCCTGCTGGATTACGGCGCTGCCTTCTCTCCCTGGCTCTGCGAGACCACTGGGGAGCGACTCATCCTGCGGGATTAGGTCGCTGCCTTCTCTCCCTAGCTCTGCGAGATCACTGGGGAGAGGCCGTTCCTGCGGCATTAGGGCTCTGCCTTCTCTCCCTAGCTCTGCGAGTCCACTGGGGAGGGGCCGTTCCTTCGGGATTAGGGCACTGCATTCTCTCCCTAGCTCTTCTAGACCACTGGGGAGCGGATCTTCCTGCGGGATTAGGGCGCTGCCTCCTCTACCGAGCTCTTCGAGGCCACTGGGGAGCAGCCCTTCCTGCGGGATTACGGCGCTGCCTACTCTCCCTAGCTCTGAGAGACCACTGGGGAGAGGCCCTTCATGCGGTATTACGGCGCTGCCTTTTTCCCTAGCTCTGCGAGACCACTGGGAAGCGGCCCATCTTGCAGGATTAGGGCGCTGCCTTCTCTCCCTAGCTCTGTGAGACCACTGGGGAGCCGCTCTTCCTCTGGGATTAGGGCGCTGCATTCTCTGCCTGGCTCTGCAAGACCACTGGGGAGCGGCCCTTCCTGCAGGATTAGGGCGCTACCTCGTCTCCCTAGCTCTGCGAGACCACTGGTGAGCGGCCCTTCCTACGAGATTAGGGCGCTGCCTTCTCTCCCTACCTCTGCAAGACCACTGGGGAGCGGACGTCCTGCGAGATTAGGGCGCTGCCTTCTCTCCCCAGCTCTGCCAGGGGCATGGGGAGCAGCCCTTCCTGCGGGATTAGGGCGCTGCCTTCTCTCCCTAGCTCGGCGAGACCACTGGGGAGAAGCCCTTCCTTTGGGGAATTGGGCGCTGCCTCCTCTCTCTAGCTCTGCGGGAGCACTGGGGAGCAGCTCTTCCTGTGGGATTAGAGCGCTTCTTCCACTTCCTAATTCTGCGACACCACTGGGGAGCGGCCCATCCTGCGGGATTAGGGCGCTGCCTCCTCTCTCTAGCTCTGTGAGACCACTGGGGAGCGACCCTTCCTGCGATATTAGGGCGATGCCTTCTCTCCCTAGTTCTGCGAGACCACTGTGGTGCGGCCCTTCCTGCGGGATAAGGGCGCTGCCTCCTCTCCCTAGCTCTGCAAGACCACTGTGGAGCGGCCCTTCCTGCGGCATTAGGGCGCTGCCTCCTCTCCCTAGCTCTGAGAGACCACTGGGGACCGGCCTTCCTGCAGGATTAGGGCGTTGCCTCCTCTCCCTAGCTCTGCGAGTGCACTGGGTAGCGGTCCTTCCTGCGGGGTTAGGTCGCAGCCTTCTCTCCCTAGCTCTGCGAGACAACTGGGGAGCGGCCTTCCTTCGGGACTAGGGCGCACTCTTCTCTCCCTATCTCTGCGAGACCACTGGGGAGTGGCCCTTCCTACGGGATTGCGGTGCAACATACTCTCCCTAGCTCTCCGAGACTACTGGGGAGCGGCCCTCCCTGAGGGACTAGGGTGCTGCGTCCTCTTCCTAGCTCTGTGAGACCACTGGGGAGCGACTCTTCCTGCGGGATTAGAGCGCTTCTTCCACTTCCTAGTTATGCGACACCACTGGGGAGCGGCCCTTCCTGCAGGATTAGGGCGCTGGCTCCTCTCCTTAGCTCTGCTAGACCACTGGGGAGCAGCCCTTCCTGCGGGATAAGGGCGCTGCCTTCCCTCCCAAGCTCTGCGAGACTACTGGGGAGCGGCCTTTCCGGCGGGATATTAGGGCTTTGTCTTCTCTCCCCAGCTCTGCGAGACCACTGTGGAGCGGCCCTTCATGAGGCATTAGGGCGCTGCCTCCTCTCCCTAGCTCTGCGGGACTACTGTGGAACGGCCCTTCCTGCGGGATTAGGCCGCTGCCTTCTCTCCCTAGCTCTGCGAGACGACTGGGGAGAGGCCCGTCCAGCGGGATTAGGGCGTGCCCCTCCTCTAACGAGCTTTGTGAGGCCACTGGGGAGCAGACCTTCCTGCGGGATTAGGGCGCTGCCTCCTCTCCCTAGCTCTGAGAGACCACTGGGGAGAGACCGTTCCTGCGGGATTAGGCGCTGCCTTCTCTACCTATAGCTCTGCCAGACCACTGGGAGCGGCCCTTCCTGCAGGATTAGGCTGCTACGTTCTCTTCCTAGATCTGCGAGATGACTGGGGAGAGGCCCTTCCTTCTGGCTTTGGGCGCTGCCTCCTCTCCCGAGCTCTGTGAGGCCACTAGGGAGCAGCCCTTCCTTCGGGATTAGAGCGCTGCCTCCTCTCCCTATCTCTGAGAGACCACTGGGGAGAGGCCGTTCCTGCGGGATTAGGGCGCTGCCTCCTCTCCGTAGCTCTGCGCGATTCCACTGGGGGGCGGCACTTCCTGCTGGATTAGGGCGCTGCCTTCTCTCCCTAGCTCTGCCAGACCACTGGGGAGCGGCCCTTCCTGCGGGATTAGGGCGTTGCCTCCTCTCCGTAGCTCTGCGAGTCCACTGGGGGGCGGCCCTTCCTGCAGGATTACGGCACTGCCTTCTCTCCCCAGCTCTGAGAGACCACTGGGGAGAGACCGTTCCTGCGGGATTAGGGCGCTGCCTTCTCTACCTAGCTCTGCCAGACACTGGGGAGCGGCCCCTTCCTGCAGGATTAGGCTGCTACGTTCTCTCCCTAGATCTGCGAGATGACTGGGGAGAGGCCCTTCCTTCTGGCTTTGGCGCTGCCTCCCGCTCCCGAGCTCTGTGAGGCCACTAGGGAGCAGCCCTTCCTTCGGGATTAGAGCGCTGCCTCCTCTCCCTAGCTCTGAAGACCACTGGGGAGAGGCTGTTCCTGCGGGATTAGGGCGCTGCCTCTCTCTGTAGCTCTGCGATTCCACTGGGGGGCAGCACTTCCTGCTGGATGGGCGCTGCCTTCTCTCCCTAGCTCTGCGAGACCACTGGGGAGAGGTTCTTCCTGTGGGATTAGGGCACTACCTTCTCTCCCAAGCTCTGCGAGAGACACTGGGGATCGACCCTTCATGCGGTATTAGGCGTTTCCTTCTCTGCATGGCTCTGCAAGGCCACTGGGGAGCGGCCCTTCCTGCGGGATTAGGTCGCTGCCTGCTCTCCCGAGCTCTGCGAGACCACTGGGGAGAGCCCTTTTGCGGGATTAGGGCGCCACCTTCTCTCCCTAGCTCTGCGAGACCACTGGGGAGCAGCCCTTGCTGTGGGATTAGGGGCTGCCTCCTCTCCCTAGCTCTGAGAGACCACTGGGGAGAGGCCATTCCTGCGGGATTAGGGCGCTGCCTTCTCTCCCTTGCTCTGCGAGACCACTGGGGAGCGGCCCATCCTGCGGGATTAGGGCGCTGCCATCTCTCCTTGCTCTGCGAGACCACTGGGTAGCAGCCCTTCCTCCGGATTAGGGCGCTGTAATTCTCATCCCTGGCTCTGCCAGACCACTGAGGAGCGGACGTTCCTGTGGGATTAGGGCT